>NC_056730.1:336360222-336529083 GCF_019279795.1 Protopterus annectens
AGATCAGAGAACTCCTCCATGTCTCTTTTCATATAGTCCAAGGAGGTACATCTCAGGTCATTCACACCAACATGGACAATGACAGAGTCATATTTGTACTTGTTGTGGAGTGACCTGAGTACATGCGTTATGTGGCGGATCCTGGCACCTGTCAGGCAGCTGGCAGTAACTTTCTCCTTGTTTAGCCTGGTGAGTGGAACATCAGTATGGCTGACTATAGATGTTATATATAGAGTCACCTATGACTAGAGTGTTGGGTACGTTTTTATGCCTTATGGGCTGTGGTTGAGTGGCACACTGAGTTTGTGGGCTTTGTGTCATTTGGGTTGTGTTGGGGGGGGGTGGAGGTTGCTTGCGTTTCTGCTTTGGAGGTCTCTGTTGCTTGAGCAGATTTTTATTGAGAACCTCTCTGAATGTAGGTGTGTGTTTTGTGTTTCTATGTGTCTATTTTGTTGGTGTAGGTTTTGAGGTACTATGTGATGAGTGTGGTGTGGTGCAAGTGTTTACCTTCTCCTCTTGACTGTCTAGTCCAGTCTTGGGAGAAGACAGCTTTGCTTCCAGTTTAGCTATATAAGTGCATCTCTCACAGGTTGTAGTGTTGGGTGGTAGGAGGAGCGGGTTGTCTGTCTACATGAGGCAATTGCTACATTGCCCCAAGATGCCCAGATTCATCAGGTAGACAGGAGTAAACACCGGGAGCTGACCCTTAGACATGCCTGGATAGGTGCTTATTTATTAAGTACTAAAAACTGTTTTCCTCTAGACAAGTGAGGAAAGTTGAATGCTGTGGTAATTTGTAGCTTATTTAGTGCTTACAATGAGTTCTGAACAAGTGCTGAGCTCAAAGAAACAGATTTGAGTGTTAAAACTAAAAAACTGGCTAATTTTAAGGGAAAATTTAAACAGCAGACTTTATTCATAGGTTCATAGGTTCATACTAGGCTATCAGTCCCTAGGGCATTTATAAGCCTAGCCAGAGTGTGTTTGGCTTTCGCCACCCATTTTAAATTAATTTTGCTATGTCTTTTTTCGAGGTTAGTATACTGTGCCTCTGTCTAACAGTGACACAGAAGTGATACCCGGGGTAAACTTACGATCTCCCATCCACTCATCAAGATTCCTCTTGAAGAGAGTCAATGAGGGACTCTGCCTAACCTGGACTGGGATTTTATTCCAGAGTGAAGGGAGCCTCTGGGTTATGAATCTGTCCCTCCAGCATGTCCTATTTATTTCAGTGCTGAGGTTCAAGTCTCTCGAGCACGTAGCTCGATGGGATTTGGATTTTCTGAGGTGCAGCATGTCCATTAATTCCGGGTTGGACATGGCTTTATACGTCAGGCACAGATCGCCTCTGAGCAGGCGGTATGCCACTGAGTAGAGCTGGAGTTTCTTTAACCGGGCAGCATACGGCATCTGTTTGAGCCCTTTGATCCTCTTGGTGAGGTACTTTTGGAGTCTTTCCAGTTGCTGTAGGTGTCTGGTAAGGTACATCCCAAAAGAGGCATTGTACTCAATTATGGGCCTGATGAGGGATGAGTAAAGAGGCACGATGACCTCCCCTGATCTAGATGTGAATCCCTTCATGATTAGGTGGGCTATATAAAATGTTTTTCTAACCACTTTGGCCACGTGGTTGTCAAATGAGAGACTGCTATTAACTTGGGTCCCCAGGTCCCTAATTACTTCTTCTGTACTTAATGGATTACCACCTATGTGGTAATTTGTGGGCACTTTGTTTTTGCCAAAGGGGATGACTATACACTTTTTGGCGTTTAGCTTGAGGCCATGGCTCTGGCACCAGTTGTCTGTGTCTATGAGGCCCTTTTGGAGGATGCTTGTGTCGGCTGGAGAGACGATTATGGCACCCAGTTTGCAGTCATCTGCGAACTTGGTCAGCCATAGTCCTTCCGTGATGGCCTGTACCTCCGAGAAATATATACCGAACAAGAGAGGTCCCAGGACTGAGCCTTGTGGGACGCCACTTGTAACTGGTTTGGAGTCTGACATGGCTCCAGCAATTCTAACCATGTAGGTTCTGTCCTTGAGCCAGTTTGCAACCCATCTAGTGACATAGGGGTTTATATTTAAGCTGGTGAGCTTATCTATAATGCCCAAGTGGGGTATTGTATCGAAGGCTTTTGCGAGGTCCAGGTAGACTGTGTGGACCACCTTCCCCTCGTCAATGGCCTTGGTGACTGTTTCAAAAAAATCAACCAGGTTTAAGAGGCAGGATCTGCCCTTAACAAAGCCAAACTGGGTAGGATCCAGTGTCTGTAGGTCCCCAATATCTTTATTTATGAGGTCCATGATGATCCTTTCCATAGCTTTGCAGACCAAGCTAGTCAGGCTTATGGGGTGATAGTTTCCAGGATCCATTGAGGCACCACCTTTGTGGAGAGGGACCACTGTTGCTGTATGCCACTCTTTGGGTACATATCCTGTAGTAAGGCTGAGATTGAACAGTAGTTTTATGTTTGGGTTTAGCTCTTCTTGGAGTTCATGTAGGGCGAGCCGGGACACCGTCTGGTCCCATTGATGCTGTGTTTTTGCTTTGGAGAGGGCGGCTCTTACCTGAGCATCTGAGATGTCAGGGGGGCAGCACTCTGCTGGGATAGATATTTGCCCTTTGAGTGGGAGGGGAGAAGTTTGCGCTGAACCTGTCAGCTAGGATGTTGGCAATGTCTGTGGGTTTGGTGTATTTTTTGTCATTTTGGACTAATTCTGAGCATATCTGGGAATTCCCACCCAGGTTCCTAACATAACTAAAGAAAGCCTTATGATTATCCTTAGTGTCCTGTGCAATTTTTCTCGAAGCTGGCCTTAGATGATTTTATGAGTGCCCGTAGTTTTTTGCTAATACTGATCAGATATGCCTTCCCTTTTTGGGATTTTGCTCTATCACGTAGTAGCTTCCTCCTTCTATTGTATTGTTTGTTTATGGCTGGGGTCCACCAGACAGGACGTCTGCCTTTGGAGGATTGGGTTTTGGTTTTATTTGGGATTGCATGATCCATGCATTCCTGAAGGTGTTCATAGAATGCGTTTATAAAGGATTCTGTGGTCTGGGCTGTATTTTCCACAGGCCCGGGGGCTTTGAAGGATTCCACCTCGGTTTTGAGGAGTGTGAAATTTGCTTTAGAGAAGTTTTTCACTGTGGTTTTCTGGGCAGGGGGTGGGATCGGGATGTGAATATCCAGTGAGATTAGTTTATGGTCTGATCTTACCAGTGAAGGATACACTTCTGGTCTGGAGCATAGAGTCCCCATGTTGGTGATGATCAGGTCCAGTATGTTTTCCCCTCTTGTGGGAGTGGTAACAAGTTGTTCCATAGCATTTGAGTTTATAAATTCTAGGAACCTTTGGGCTAGGGTGTTGGAGCTAGAGTAATGCTCCCAGTCTATGTTTGGGTAGCTGAAGTCGCCCAATATAATGGTGTTTGGAGAGACCTTCAAATTTTCCAGTGTTCTCAGGAAGGCCGAGTGGGGTTCCTGGGTTTGGGCGGGTGGTCTGTAGCAGGCTATAAACTGGAAGGCAGTTTTACCCACTGCTAGTTGCACATGGATAGTCTCTGATGCTTCGTGCTTTGCCACCAACCTGGAGGTGTGGTTATCTTTGACGAATATCGATACTCCCCCTCCTTTTGTGGTTCGATCCAAGTTTTGGGGCCGAAAAGCATGGTATGAGGTATAACCTGGTAGTGCTGGGGTGCTCTCGGGAGCCCTGAACCAGGTTTCTGTTACTGCACAGATATCGATGTTCTCCATGCTAAGGAGAGTTCCGAGTGCGTGCATCTTGAGGTTTAGACTTCTGGCGTTGAGTAGCATTACTCTTAGTTTTTTATCCCTTGTGATACCTATGGAGGTGGGTTTGTCTTTTGAGCCTTGCCTAAAAAAGGCACTATGGGGGTAGCAAGAGCCTTTGCCAATATCCGGAAGCCCAGTGGTGACAGGTGCAAGCCGTCCCTAGCGAAGCATCGTGGCTTGTCGAGCATATCATCCCAAGCTGACAGGCATTGGATCCCCTTTGAATGACACCAGTACTTAAGCCAATTGTTGAAATTGATCATCTTGTCTTCATATTGTGGTATCATTCTTGGTGAGGGTAAGATGCTACTCAAGGTCAGGGTCATATCGGCCTGGGCTACATGCTCAGACAGCTCCTCTATGTCTCTTTTCATGTAGTCCAGGGAGTTATGTCTCAGGTCATTCACACCAGCATGGACATTGACTGAGTCATATTTGTACTTGCCTTGGAGTGACCTGAGTGTTTGTGTTATGTGGTGGATCCTAGCACCCGACAGGCAGCTCACCGTGACCTTCTCCTTGTTCAGCCTGGTAAGCGGGACTTCAGTGTGCCTGACAATAGAGTCACCTATTACCTGGTAGTGCTGGGGTGCTCTCGGGAGCCTTGAACCAGGTTTCTGTTACTACACAGATATTGATGTTCTCCATGCTAAGGAGAGTTCCGAGTGCGTGCATCTTGAGGTTTAGACTTCTGGTGTTGAGTAGCATTACTCTTAGTTTCTTATCCCTTGTGATACCTATGGAGGTGGGTTTGTCTTTTGAGCCTTGCCTAAAAAAGGTACTATGGGGGTAGCAAGAGCCTTTGCCAATATCCGAAAGCCCAGGGGTGATAGGTGCAAGCCGTCCCTAACGAAGCATCGTGGCTTGTCGAGCATGTCATCCCAGGCTGACAGGCATTGGATCCCCTTTGAATGACACCAATACTTAAGCCAATTGTTGAAATTGATCATCTTGTCTTCATATTGTGGCATCATTCTTGGTGAGGGTAAGATGCTACTCAAGGTCAGGGTCATACCGGCCTGGGCTGCATGCTCAGAGAGCTCCTCTATGTCTCTTTTCATGTAGTCCAGGGAGGTATGTCTCAGGTCATTCACACCAGCATGGACAATGACTGAGTCATATTTGTACTTGCCTTGGAGTGACCTGAGTGCTTGTGTTATGTGGCGGATCCTAGCACCCGACAGGCAGCTCACCGTGACTTTCTCCTTGTTCAGCCTGGTGAGCGGGACATCAGTGTGCCTGACGATAGAGTCACCTATTACAAGTATATCAGGTGTGTTGTTTAGCCTTAAGGGCTGTGACTGTTCGGCACACTGGCTTTGTGAGCTATGTGTTGCACATGTTTTGTTTTGGGGTAGTGGTTGCTTGGGTGTCTGCTTTGGAGGTCTCTGCTGCTTAGGCCAATTTTTATTTAGAGCCTCCTGGTATGTTTTTGTGTGTTTATGCGTTTGGTTTGCTGTTGTGGTAGGTCTTTGTGAGACTGGAATTGTAGTGAGTGTGGTTTCCTTCTCCTCCTGACTGGTTACGCCAGTACTGAGTTGAGAGAGCTTAGCCTCCAGTTTGGCTATATGGTTGCATCTCTCACATGTGTTGGAATTTGTTGGGAGGAGGAGAGGGTTGTCTGTGTACATGAGGCAGTTGTAACATTGCCTCAAAATTCCCAGATTCACCAGCTGGACTGGAGAGGAGATTGACAACTGACCTTTGGACATGCTAGAATAGTATTGGGAATTCCTTTATAATTGAAAAAAAGGGCCAGTGGGGAACAAGGTACTCAAGGGAGTTTGTGAGGGTGTAGTGCTTTTAATTTTTTAGTGCTGACTTAGTGAGCAAGTGCCAGGTAACTTAAATGCAATGTGTTACAGGTAACTTAAATGCAAAAATGACAAACAGTAACTTTCTTTCAAGTGAAACAAGGAAATAAGTACAGTAAGCAATGCAGATATCACTAGGGATCCACAAAAGCGCTGAAAAGCCACATTTTAGGTGGAATTAGCGTTTCAGGGAAATAACAAGCAAACAAACAACAAGCATACAAACAAAGCTAGATTCAGCAGGCTGGATCTAGTCTATGCTACAGCAAACAAGGTGTACCAATTTCAGTAAGAAGCAGTTCAAATATGCAGGCACTATAAGCCTTTAACCAGAAATTCCCAGCTCAGAAGGGCAGAGTCCAGCCTCTCCTCCCACAAGAGTGCAGACCACGAACCCTCTTAATGTAAAATAACTGGCCTGAAACCCAAGTGCCTAAACCAGAACTAATACACTTTTAGAATAACAGACAATGAGCCCTCAATCAGCAGTTCCCAACTTAGAAGGATGTAAGCTACCTGTCCTGCCACCACAGTGCAGGCCACAAACCTTCCTAATGTAAAACAACTGGTCTGAAGCCCAAGTGCTTAATCCAAAAGACTTAAAATGATAGCTACACTTTAATCAAGTTACTACCAAGCAGTAATAAATACAATTGAATACTTTAAAGAATGCCTGGATTAGTGCTCAAGTTATACAAACAAAGCTAGATTCAGCAGGCCTGGATCTAGTCTATGCTACAGCAAACAAGGTGTACCAATTTCAGTAAGAAGCAGTTCAAATATGCAGGCACTATAAGCCTTTAACCAGAAATTCCCAGCTCAGAAGGGCAGAGTCCAGCCTCTCCTCCCACAAGAGTGCAGACCACAAACCCTCTTAATGTAAAATAACTGGCCTGAAGCCCAAGTGCTTAAACCAGAATTAATACACTTTTAGAATAATAGACACTGAGCCGGGAATAGTTTAACCCTAGCTAAGCGGTGCCAGGAATATTTTAACCCTAGCTAAGCGGCAATGCATGAAGTGTATTTTTTTTCTTTTTTTTTTTTTTTTTAGTTTGGCAGATTGTTGTGCATTGCTTTTAAGATTACCAACAGAGCTGAACAATGTCTTATGATTGTCCATAGCCTTGGATGCCATGATTACCTTAAATATGGCTTTGGTAAACTAAATTAGTGCCCTGAGTTACTTAGTAAGTTTGATGAGGGAGTTCTTGCCTTGCTGGGCATTGCACTTCCTATATTTGGATATGCCTTTCTTCTTTTTGTTATACAACCTATTTCTACAGGGATTCGACTAGGGTGACTTATTTTTTGAGCTGGTCCTATGCTTATTTTGGGTACATACTGCTTCCTCTATGCAGCTGTATATATGGTTGTAGAGGGACTTTGTGAAAAAACATGCTGGAGAGATAGGTTCCTGACCCAGAGACTCCCCAGACTCTAGAATAGACTGCCCATACATGTCAAGCAGAGCGCCTCTTTGGCCCTCTTCAAAAGGAATCTTGATGATTGGATGGAAGAAAGGAAATTCACCCCGGGGATCATGTCAGTTGCCCTGCTAGACAGGGGTCCAGGGAAGTAAACAGTTTGGAAAGAAGTAGCCAGGGAATTGTTATGGCTAGGCTTGTATAGGCCCTAGGGCTGATAGCCTAGTACCAACCTATGAACCTATGACTCTGCATAGGGAAAGGTGTTCCCTGGGTTCAGGGGGCATGAAATTTTGCCAAGATGAAATGTATGAAGTTTGCCTTGGAAACATTCCTAAAAGTTCCAGGGTTAGGTTGAGCTCCAAGCTTTATTTTTATTTAGAAGGAGACAGCTTTGTGGCCCGACCTAACCAGGGAGGATGTTACACTCAGGGTGCATTGGGGGGGTGTGATGTTCCTCCATGTTTGTGAGAACTAGCTCAAGGATGTTTGTACCTCTAAAAAGTGTATGGACTAATAGGTCTAGATAATTCATGTTGACAAAGTCCAGGGATTTTGGGTCTGCAAGTTTAGGGTCATGCATGTTTCCCATTTTATAGAAGGATAGATGAAGTCACATATGAGTATGGTGTTGGGTAGACTGGACTGATACTGGAGTTCATTTAAGTAAATGTTGTGGATTTCTTGGGTCATAGTGGGGGTCCTGCAACTTGCATCGATATGATATGGGATTTTGCTAATAACAAGTTATATGTTGAGAAGCTCATGGGCATCATATTGCTTTACCAATCTTGAGGTGTGATTATTTTTGATTTAAATTGAGACAAATCCACCTTTTCTCCCTTTGTGTGCAGCAGCTGGTCTAAATATGTGGAAGGCATTGCAGCCCTGTACTGACAGAGGTGCTCTCCTCTGCTTTAAACCATGCCTCCTAAGTAACTACACAAACATCTATATATGCCAGGGTGAGGAGAACTTCCAGGGAGTTTTTTTTAGACTCTTGACCAAGGCCGACCTTTGATCAACTGGTACCTTAGGCAAAAGAGCTTCACAGCACCCACCCACACACACACACCACCTATGCCCCCATCCTGGTCTACCTACACCATCCAGATTACTTTTTTTCTTCATTTTTCTCACAGTTTATCATACTCTTCAGTTTTTCCTGTATTTATTCAACACATTTTAAAGAAACCATGTTTTTACTACAAAAAAAAAATACTGGAAAAGTGCCCCTGCTAGAGTGGAGCCCTAGGCAGCTGCCTAGGTGGCCTATGCCTAAAGCCAGTTATGCTCCTGACATGTACTAGGAGGACACCCAGATAGAGACAAAACTCAAAACACAGATTCTAGCAAGGTTTACTGACCAGAAATAGTGGAAAATATTGAGAAATTCTGTACTGAATGCCCTAAATTCTAGAAGACAGCTTTACATTTTTTTTTAATTCAAAGTCTGTCATTGGGCGATATTTCGACATGCTAAGGGCAATGCTTTAGGCACTGGTATATTTAAGCAATGGGTTTCAATGCATTTTTATTATTCTGCATTGTGTAACTTAGCACCCTCAAGCAATAATGCTAAATCTATATCTAGGGTATTAACTTAAAACCTCTTAAAACCTTTTCTGTAAGACCCCTGTAGAGATGAGTTAGTAGATCATTTTAACATTTTTACATTGCAGGTAGATGACAAAAACTGATCAGTTACTACCAGGCTTCCTGTTTGCCATTAGAGAAGCAGCATAGGACTCAATATGGTTTAGTCCTTTTGAGTTATTATATGGCAGACATTTAAAAGCATCATAGAACACTATCCCAGTTTACAAGATTGACTGAAAGGGGTGATGTCCATCATATGGGAACACAAGGAAAGAGGACAGGCAATGACATGACAAGGAGAGTATAACAGAAATACAAGAACCAGGGAATTCAAAGATGGAGACCAAGTGTTAGTTTAAATCAGGTAACATAAAGGGCTAGACAGGCCATAACAGATATGCCATATCAATGTTCTGAAACCACGGAAAGAAGTGAAGCTTTGTATTAGCTTAATGGCAGAAACAGATGTAACTAGTAAAGAAAGAAAACTGATCTCTGTGCCTGCAGTTCAGGTAAATGACAGACCACCTAAGCCATAGAACCAAAAGATAAGGAAGTTTCTGCTATGAGACAAGGAAACATTTTATAACTACCTGGTAATAAAATGTGATTTAATACAATATTCAAACCATTCCTGGAAAAAAGTGTCAATCATAGAGAAAAGTTGTGCGCAAGTAAGTAAAAAATGCTAAACAGTGGGGGTGACAGACATGTCAAAAACTGAGTGGAACAGCCCCACAATGTTAGTCCCAAAGCCTGATGGAAAAACTAGGTTATGTAATGATTTTAGGATGCTCAACAGCATTTAAAACTATGAGAGATCCCCAATGCCTAGGGTAGATGACTTACTACTTAGGGGAAGGCAAGATTCTTGACCACATTACAAAGGTGCTGACAAATTCCTTCAATAGCCAAAAACAAGAACAAGACAGCGTTTATAACTCCAGAGGACTCATCTCAATATACTGTCTTTCCTTCTGGGCTACATGGTAATCTTGCTATCTTTCAAACATTAATGGAATAAGTCCTAAAGGCCCATGTCAAATATGCTGCTACCTACAGAAGCAACATCATAATGAACTGTGAGGATAGGGACTTCCATCTACCCAAGGTACAGGCTGTGTTAATCTCTCTCAGATACCTCAGGTACACATCAATGCTTCCATGAGCAATATACTTCTGGTAGCAATAAAATATATATAATAGAGTAGGATATTGTCAAACCCATAAATAGAAATGAGAGACAGTAAAAAATTGGTCTGTTACAGACACTCAGAAGCAACAAGGACATTCTACGGGTTAGATGGTAGTACTCAAAATTCATACCCCCATTTTGTATGATAACATGCCTTTTTAAAGAGCTGAGAAAGGGGCAGTGGCCCTTAAAATAAAAAGGACAGCACAGGCAAAAAATGCTTTTAAACAACTGAGATGACAGAAACATTATGTTTGGACCCCATGTTAGCATAGCTGGACTTCTATAAACCATTCATAGTTTATATTATACATCAGTGTGTTAGCCCAGGGGCTGTACTTTCACAGGACTTTGAAGAGGAAGACCATACTTTTGCTTTTTAAGTCATAAGTTAAGCAAGGTAGAGACTAAATATTACATTACCCCAAGGGAATGCCTGATGATTAAAAGCATGGAACTCCCTACCTTCAGTTATTAGAACTAACCCTAACCCATACTCTTTCAAATGCTCATTAAAAGAAAATTTCAGTCAGTCCTGGATCTGCAGCTGCTCCAATCCAGGACGAATTTACTCTTTCTATTTCCTTCTACTCTGACTCTCCCATCTAATATCTATTTGCTTCCAACTTCATTTTCTCTACTCTGACTCCTTATTTTGCTTCCTACCTCCTACCAACCAATATATCTAACACCTCTTTTTGTTTCCAACTTACTTGCCCTCTCCTCTCTAGTTGTCATCTATGAATACTCTCTCCACCCTTAAAACTTTCTTATATTTCTTCCCCCTTCCCAAGTCTACCTTTTGCATGCTTCTCTTCCTGCAAGCTGTAATTAAATAGCCCTCATCCTGTCTTTATCATTATCCTTCTCTGATTTTATTAATAACCCCTTCCCCTGTTGTTATCCTTCTTTTCTCCTTCCCCTTTTCCCACATGTATGTATTAACCCATATGCACTATCCTTTTGACTGTATTTCTCTGTGTACTTCATATCAGATATTGTGCCATATTTATTATATTCATATATTTTTATCAAAGAATGCAATGTTTTCAGAATTCACATGACAATTTTTATCCTATTTCCCTATTAAATGTAAGGCTCGTCTATGTAAACGATCTAGTGCTTGTTTTTCTCATTTCAGTTTCGTGAAATTCATGAATATGTGGAGTTTTTCTCCCCAGGCCTCTGCTGAAAAGGGGCACTTTTTGCCCCAGTCAGACTTTCCCAGGACATAAATGTCAAATAAATAAACAAACAAACAAACAAACAAATAAACAAATAAATAATGGAGTATTGTCTCCTTGAAATAGAATTTAGTCACAAACCATTTACTCCCAGCATGGTTGCTCATGTAGCAGGTCAAAAAAACTAAGCCTTGTTGATGAGAACTTCTTTTGCAACAATTCAGGTACACTGTAAAACATGAGTTAGGATTGACCTACCCCAATGTGAATAGCCAGACCAGGGCCCTCAGCCAATTTTAAGGGCCTAAAACTAAGCGTTTCAAACAGGGGAGTGGGTCATCACAGCATAGAGTGGTGAATCTTGTCCTGGGAATTGTCTAATCTGATGTCATGTAAATAATATTGTAAACAGTGTTGGTGTATGTCATGTTAAAAATGATGTTTGTAAATAATAATGTAAGTATTGGTCTACATAAAATACTTTAACAGAAGATTGGTATGTCTCTGTATGAGGTAGAGCCTACAAAAAGCCATTGCCTTGTCAGTGTAATGTATAAAATGGGTGGTATATAGCCAAGGAAATTAGATGACTTGGCTTCTCTCTGCAGGGGGACTTTTCTACCTGAACTGTGGGTCTGAGAAGTCTGCAATAAAAAAAAAAGAAATATCCTGAAGGAGTCTCAGATTGACTGGAGATATTGTACTGAAGATTCCAGCTAAGGGGAAGCTGTCTGAATTTAAATAGGGCTCAACCTAAACTGGTATGAGAGACTGAAGAGTGTTTGAGTTCTTTTTGTTTTATTACTTTAAAAAGAGTTTGCACCACTGAGCTGTTATTTTTCCTTCCCATTAATAAAGGCCATTTATTTTATGAACAACGTATCTCTTGCTTTCTAGTACATATATATATCAATATATTTCTGTCCACTCTCTCTCTTTCTCTCACCCTACATATATATCTATATATATATATATATATATATATATATTTATAGATAGATAAAGATATGGCTTGCACTCAAAAAAATTATTATGATGAAACAAACTAAAAAACAACCAAGTAGCAGACAAGGAAATCATTTAATATATTAACACTTTCATCCTCAGTACAAATTGCACATTATCTGATGAAATCCAATTTATACCAAGGACAAAAGTGCTAATTGAGTAAGTTATTTTCTTGGGTGCTTTTAGTTGTTTTTTAGTTTATAGGACAAATGGTTGAATGTCAGTTTCATTTAAAGACAGATCCATCCACATCCCCTTTTTCCCATTTTTGTACATGTGGTCGAGATGTCACTTCAACAGTGACAATCATCTAGAGCCAAGGTTTACACTGCTGGGTGGCTAGCCCTGTCACAGTATTCTTCCACACCATACAATCTCATGCATACAAACACCTATGGCCAATTTAGTGTGTCCAATCCACCTACTGCATGTCTTTGGAATGTGAGAGGAAACTGGAGCACCTGGAGGAATCCCACATGAACACAGGAAGGACATGGGGCCTCCACACAGAAGGCACCCCAAGCAGGAATCAAACTGTGGAACCTCTTACTGTGAGGCAACAATGCTCTCCATTGTGCCACTGTGCTGCCATGAACACAAATGGTTGAAAGCCCATTTCACTGAAAATCATTTACTTGAATACCATATAGCTGAAACAGCACACAATCACAATCAGCCAAGGGAAACATTTTCCAATTGAGTTTTTGCATGGAAGCAATATGAACCCCTGTCCCCAGCATCTCCATATTCCATTTCTTAAATATATTAACTTCATGCTTATACAACTATGGATAAAACTGAAATTACCATACATGTACAAACACAAGAAATCATGACTAGCACTCAAATGGAAACCACATTATCAGGTTATCAGGTATTATGTGTATGAATGTGTATATATATATATATATATATATATATATATATATATATATATATATATATATATATATATATATATATATATATATGTGTGTGTGTGTGTGTGTGTGTGTGTGTGTGTGTGTGTGTGTGTGTGTGTGTATACAACCCTAAGCACTTAAGAACTAGTCAACCAAACAAAACTTATTCACATGCTTATAAATATTCAATGAAACTGACCCTCATCCAGTTAGTATTCAAATAAATGGGCTTCCAACCATTTGGATTTGGTAGTATATCTGTCAGTGAAATGGGCATTTGACTAAATGTCAGGGGTCTATATATATATATATATATATATATATATATATATATAGATCTTCACATTTATACTTATCAATATATTAGCTTTTTGTTTTTTATAAAGTACGTGAATGAAAAGTAGTTCAGAGACTAGCCCACTTTGCTTACAAAAATTATTAAGAAAGGTGTAGTTAAAATATAAAATATTCTGGTATAGATGCAGCTTCTCTGTTGTCTGCCATCTGTTTGTAAGTATCACATATACATGAAAGCATGTGGGAAGATGACACCACAAAACATTGGTTAGATAATAGCCATTTCACATACTTAGGGCAATTTGGATGGTCTAGGTTAAATTCTTACCTGAAGGTCCATTTTTTGTCCTGTAGCATGGTTCATTTTATCTAAAAACTTCTAATACAGCATGTTTTGAGTTCTGGTGCCGTGTGTATATTGATGCATGTTTTCCTTCTTCCTCTTTGATTATTTGATGAGATGTGTTAAGGTGGAAGAAGGCACCCTTGCACATAGTTCTACATATGCACCATAGTTAGCCTGAGCTGTGAGTGAAAAGAGGTCTCCAGACCAACCCATCTACCTGGTATAAAATGCTAGACAAATTATGTTTAGGTAATATTTAGCAGTTTTGTTAAAGGACCACTACGGGAAAATAATTAAAAAGGATATTTTTTTTAACTTTTCCTTAAGTTTTGCTCATTGCAAACCTGTATGTACCAGACAGAAGTAGTCACTACTAATTTTATTCTGTTTGTAACCCTGACTGCCCTCCTGGGGGCAGTCATCCTGAAAAGACTTTGTTTTCTTCTAAAGAAAAATCTTCCCCTTGATACACTGTGAGTCCACTGTTCCTGAGATTACAATGCCCATAGTTGGGCTGTGATATGGCAGTTCCATTTACTTAGAATGGAAGAAGAGGCCTCAGTGAAAGTATAATTTACTGTCATGCAGTGCCTCTTACAAATGTGTTTCCTGCTGATGTGTTACATATTCTGTGAAAAAAGCTTCCAGAACTATTTATTTATTTTTATTATTTATTTATTTTATTTTACATTTGTTAACCGGGAAAGTCTGACTGGACACATATCCATTTTCAGCAGAGGCCCTGGTAGAAAAGCTCCAAGAACACTACAAACAGGGAAATTTTACATACATAAACAGCTCTAGACATCTAATAAACACATAGCAAGCGGTGGCCCAGGGAGAAAAGCTCCAAGAACATTGCATATAAGGGAAATTTTACAAAATAAACAGATCTAGACATCTAATAAACACATAGCAAGCGGAGGCCCGGGGAGAAAAGCTCTGAGAACCTTACATACAAGGAACATTGTACATACATAAACAGCTCTAGACATTTACATAAACAGCTCTAGACATCTAATAAACACAAAGCAATGTCCAACTTTCTATACAGTAATGTGCAGTTTTACAAGTTATTAAGAAAAATAAAGAACATAGGTCAATAATATTAGGCATTAAGACAGCAAAACATTTTTTTTATTTTAGTAATGGTTAATTATCTAATATTTAGCTATTCAGGGAAAATGTTTATCAGAATTTCCAGGGAAAACAGTGTACTGGTGAGAGTTAACTAGGGGAGTAGCATGGACAGAAGTAGCAGCTCATTGCTGAAAAAACAGCCTTTTTTTAGGCCTTCAACTTTGATCTGCTTCTGTTCCTTCTCAGCTCCTCCTCACCTAGCAAGAGTATCACATTTCCCACCCTGCAAGGTTTAGCTATGCAGTCAGCTTTGCATGACAATACAGATCAAATAGAACTGCTTTCAGTTTGCCTGGTGTATCATTAAAAGTGTTTCCTCATCTCTCCCCTTACTTCTATCTTCTGAATAGCATTTTTACAGTAAATCATGTTACAAAAACGTTTTTAGCAATCCATAATATGAAGGTGTGTAAGTATTCCTCTAAACATGCCTGCAACATACACAGATTGCAGAGATCCAAAAAGAATCACTCCCCATCAGGTAAACGCTCCTTGTGCCAAACACAATCCGAATAAAACAAACCACATCAAAGGCACAGTAGTGATGCAAGGCAGGCAATATATACAGGATCCAATACTCACACAAAACAAAAAGTCCACTTAAAACAAAGTTAAAACAGCAATTTATTGTAGCACGAAACAGACATGGTAAGCACTTTCACCTGAATAGGCTTCTTCAGACTTTGTGATTGCAATTCACCTCGGCCACTGACACAATTGTCTCTGTCTTCAAATTAATATTCCAGTCAAAAAGAATACTCATATTTGCATTACACAGAATTGCATTCTTCTGCCTTGTTATCCTTTATGCCACTAAGGTCTCCTTATAGTTGTTGTGGGTACTACTGCTTTTGTCTGCACATATTCATTGGTGCTATGCCTTTTTTATGATGCAGCTTTATATTCTTTCCTTCATGCTATGCGGATCCTACTCTCACTGTTCTGAGCAGTGTGCATACTGTCCTTGTTCAGTCTCAATACTGTTGTCCAGCGCAGGCTGCAACAACAAGCTTTTCTATTCACTGATATCCAAAATTTCACACATTTCCTCAAGAAGCTAGCTAAACCAAACTACCTCCGACAATATGTTTTATATTACAGTAATTTATTGTGTAAGTGTGATTGTTGCTTTTCTATTGCCATAATAATATACTTCTTACAGCCGGGATCAAGCCTGAAAGGCCATTTTGCCCAGGAACATCCACAAAGCAAATATTACAACACTTAGTAGGATTATACAGAACATCAACTCATATGTACCATAGGGGTGGTCTATGGCTTCATAAAAAGGGAGCAAAGATCAAACTGTTTTTTTTTTAAATAGCTGAGCTGTAACATCCAAGTACAGGCAATCTACTTGTACAAACTTCCCAGGCATCAACACTGCATAAAGACAAAGATTATAAGAGATTCTCTAAGGTTAGAAATCAGATCAGTTATGCAGATAAGACACCTTTCAGTTATCTTAGGATCTACAAGTACATAACTTGTGAAGCCTGATGAATAACAATGACTCTGGCTGTAAGTACAGGAAGGGCCCAGCTGAGCTAACAGGTATCATGCTAAAATGATAAGTTCATTATGCAGACATCAAGACTTCTCAGTGCAACTTCAATTAATTGTTCAGTAACAGAAGATGAAAAAGGAGGTCGAATGCATATGCATGGGAACCTTAAGTCCCAGACAATGGCTTAGCATTTTCTCAGGAATCTTAAAAATAGCATCAAATGAGGTATGAGCAGAATAACAGAGGAAAACAGTTTTTAAACTGAAAATATTCATGAATATTCACTGGTGCTTGTGTCACAAAGTTATATCCAAACATGGACAGGACACCAGAAAGTAGCTCAAAACAAATTTACATCCATATTTGTGCAATTTCTATTCCTCTGTACCATCTCTGACTATCAATTACGTGTTTCCTTATATGTGTACCATACAGACTACTTATGCAAGTGACAGCACAAAAGGCACGTCACCAAAATGAAAGGCAGGCATAATGGATGGCATTTATACACAACTACGAAATATACTAAAGAACAGTCAATTAAATCCTCTTCTCCCTGCATAAGACCACAATAACAGTATCATTCTGGATTCCAGGTACAGTTTTCACCAATATGTAATCCACCAGGTATGCACACTTACTGAGAAATTCATCTTCCAGAAGCTGAATGCACAGACGGGCATATTTGACTTATCTGGCACATGTTAGAAACTGTGAAGCCGCTGCTGTGTATTTGGTCATTATAATCAACTGTAATGCATAACTGGCAATGTCTGAAGCACCACTGGGAACCCCCTACTTCTGCAACACCACTGTTGGACCACTAATTCCAGTGTAACAACCTTGCAGAAAGATCTCTAATCACTACTGATAATTGGCCGAGTACTGTTAGGGGTAAATTATATCACCTGTTGTCTTATGTCTAGTATTCACTTCCCATTTTCTACTACTTCTCTGCTCAGTATATATTTTCAAGGAAATTGCCTCCTTTTACGATATTATATAACTGACCTCCAGGCATTTTCATAAGAAACATTCCTGAATGCAAACCACTTCCCCACTGGGAGAAAGAAACTATTCATATTACCCCTTCCCCCAATGAAGCATATGTTGTAGGACAAGAAGGAACAGAGGGGTTTGGTCTGGGGATGTGGAATAATGCCCTGTAAAGGGGGCCTCTCTTCCCACTGAGCCAGTCTCAGAACTCATATGTCTGAAACAACCTGTTCCCATGAGACAGAAATGGAGAATCTGACTTTATGGAAGTGATAAGAGAATGCCAGGGAGGAAAGTGGCACAATGGCCTTTTTCACACTCATTCTTACATCATTGACTGCCCTTTGTTCTGCGTGGGTTCCTGCACTCCTTTCTGGAACCTCCCGCCATTGTAATTAGCCTACTAATTCTCCAGCCAATAACTACTGGGTAACTCAAACTCTCTCTTAATTTCCAGAGTAAAACATTATACCTTGTTTTATTCTCCTCATTAAGTACATGATTAATGTCTCCCATACGAAACTGTTCAAGTATTTTCCATATCAATAAGAAAGTATACTTTCTTCCTGCTCCTTGGTCATCTGCTAACAACATCTCTAATTTCTTTCCCTATAGTCGGGAGCAAGGTATCAGCTGAGGGCTCCCTACAGCATACCTAAACAGTATTTTTCTTTTCCAGCTCTAAGTACATCTACAGTAACAGAGTATCAGAGAAGATGTGTAAAGCGATCCATCAAGCAAATGTACACACAAAAAAACAAAAGTTAAATAAAAATGATTCTGCTGGGACACTTTACATAAGCTATATAGAACAGTGTTATTCTGATTTTGTTAATTACTGGTTACAGCATACACCCTTAGATGTATCAATTGATTATATCTATCTATACATACAACCATATATAAGGATTTAGGTTAGAATATTGATTTTTTGGAAAATGGAATTAAAAAAAAAAACAAAAACAAATTTATGTTTTCACAGGCAGGCAGGCAAATTCCACCACACCCTTTCAAACCCCATTAAAATTACAGAGGAGAAAAACGGTTAATTCCGCAGTCCTCACTGTCCAATGATCTCCATAAAATGTTTTGAATTTTCAGAAAATCAAACCTATCTGAAAACTGGATAATCTGATATAAACTGATATATAATACGCATAGCTATATACATGTATGAGTATACGAGTGCCATCGGTTTGGTTGTGACACATTTGTCTCATGCCACTACTTTTGGTGCTTTTCTTTGATTATTATGGTAGTTGAATGATGGTACCATTGAACTGCAACAGTTTGACTCTAAAATGCTTCAGTAGTTAATCCTCTTTCTCTCCATATGAGCGATCCAGAAATTAGTGTATTAGATTTCCAGAGATGGGCTTGGAACACTCCCCCCCCCCCCATTAAAAACACTTTTGTAGCTCATTTAGGTGATCTGTAATGTAACAAGTTTGTTTACATTTGGTGATCTAGAGAAATATAATCTTATATATATATTTATACACACACACAAACATCCATACATAACCGGGGCACATAACTACAGTGAAGGAGATTTTAGTACAGGATTCAAGAGACAGATACTTGTCTTTATTAATGCAGTGTTAATGCAGTGTTTCAAGGCATATCTGGCTCTCTGGGCGAAGTACACAATGTTTTTCAACAGTACTGCAAGGGAGAAGGACAAGAACAACTTCCAAAAACTTCAGCTAGAAGTCCAGAGAATCATTACCCTCCTTGTTCAGGCGGATTCACTTTACAAGCTCAACATTTTAAAATGTCGAAATTCATATGGCTGAGACCATATGATCGACATTTTAAAACATCGAACCTGTAAAACAAAACAAAAAAAAATTCTAGGACATTTTTGCAAGGGGGCAAGCCCCCCTGCACCCCCCACACCTCCTGCTACTTAAATATATCAATTCCGAGATCGCACTACAGCGAGGAAATGGGAAATTTTCCCATTCAGCGCTGTATGGAGATTTCCATTTAAACCTTCAAGGTTTCAAAATGTCGATCAAATGGTCTCGGCCATATGAATTTCAATATTTTAAAACGTCAAGCTTCCAAAGTGCTCCCGTTCAGGTATAATGGAAAAACATGTATAATCTTTCTTTCACCATTCTGATTGTTTTACATTATATTTTTTGTTTAATACAGCAACATTGGTTAGTGTGTGTATTTAAAATTGGTAGTTTTGAACATTTATTTTCAGTAAGCAGTGAAACAGAATGTATGAAAAAGTGCCCTTTTTAAAACTTTTAACCATAAATGGTCATTCATACTGCTGCCACTGTAATCCACCAGCAGCCGCAATCAACAATTATCACCACTTTGATTCTGCATACATGTCTAATTGTAATGCAAATACCCAAAGTAAAACATTCCTATTTGCTTTATATAAATGTATAGTAGTTCTACAAAGACAGACCATTGATATTTTTCATCTTTGCAGGGTCAGTCATTTTTAATCTACAGACATCACCAAACCCAGCAGTCAGAGGCAGATAAGTGACTGCATTCCTCTCAATGTGCGTCAAAAAACACTAATAATAATAATAATAATAATAATAATAATAATAATAATCATAGTAATAAAGATCAAATTAACACACTTCAAATCTGTTTAACACAAACACACAGTGGTCAAGGTATTCCAGCTTAATTTGTATATGGACACTATTCAGGGCACAGCATTTTCTCATCAAGAAAATCAAGGGTCTAAATCACAAGAAAAGTACTTATTGCATAGCCCTGTCCCAATTCTTGGTATCATACAAGCGACTGAGGGGAGAGCTCTCCCTTACATACAAAGGCTCAGCAGATCCTATCCTCTCAAACGCGCTGCCATGTATCAGTCCAGTGGTGGCATAAACACATACTCAACAGATTAGGTTCACAGGTAGGTATTAGGCTATCTGCCCGAGGGCATTTATATGCCTAGCCAGAATGTGTTGGCTTCGCCACCCCATTGATTAATTAATTGATCCTCTGTCAAGCAGAGCCAATGAAGTGATCCCAGGGGTGTATTTTCTGTTACCCATCCACTCGTCAAGGTTTCTCTTGAAGAGTGTTAGTGAGGGTCTCTGCCTGATGTAATTTGGAATTTTGTTCCAAAGCATGGGGAGTCTCTGTGACAGGAATCTATCCCTCCAGCATGTTCTATTTATTGTTGTGGCGAGGTTTAGCTCACTAGAGCGCGTGGCTCGCAGTGACTTGAATTTCTTTAGGTGGAGCACGTCCATCAATTCTGAGTTGGACATGGCTTTGTAAATCAGGCAGAGATCACCTCTGAGTAAGCGATATGCCACTGAGTACAGCCAGAGTTTTTTCAGTCGAGCTGCATAGAACATATGTTTGAGACCAGTAATCCTCTTGGTGAGGTACTTTTGTGGTCTTTCCAGCTGTTGGAAGTGTCTTGTGAGGTGCAGCCCAAATGGGGCATTGTACTCTATGATGGGTCTAATGAGTGACAAGAAGAGGGGCACTATAACCTCTTTATTTCTAGATGCAAACCCTTTAGTAATTAGATGGGCCACTTAGAAGGATTTCCTAACTACTCTGGCAATATGATTGTCAAAGGAGAGATTACTATCTACCTGGGTCCCTAGATCTCTTATTACCTCCTCTGTATTATGGGGGCTGCCACCTATGTGGTAATTCGTGGGTGTTTGTTTTTCCCAAATAGGATGACTATGCATTTTTTGGCATTTAGCTTGAGGCCATGACTTTGACACCAGGTGTCTTTCTCAGTAAGGCCCTTTTGGAGGATGTCTGTGTCAGCCGAAGAGTCAATTATGGCTCCCAGTTTGCAGTCATCGGTGAACTTGGTTAGCCATAGTCCTCCTCTGTTTGCCTGTACTTCTGAGAAGTATATGTCGAACAGTAGGGGTCCCAATACCGAGCCTTGTGGGACACCACTTGTGACTGATTTAGAGTCGGACCTGGAGCCTGCTATTCTTACCGTGTGAGTTCTGTCTATAAGCCTGTTGGAAACACATCTCGTGACGTAGGGGTTTATGTTCAGGCTGGTGAGTTTTTCTGTAATACCCGAGTGGGGAATGGTGTTGAAAGCCTTGGCGAGGTCAAGATAGGCTGTGTGAACTACCTTTCCCTCGTCTATGGCCTTGGTGACTGTCTCAAAGAAGTCAACCAGGTTTAGTAGGCATGATCTGCCCTTAACAAAAGCCGAACTGGGTCGGGTCATGTGTTTTCAGGTTCCCAATGTGTTAATGAGTTCCATGATGCGCTCTATAGGCTTGAGGCCAGGCTAGTCAGGGTAAGTTGTGGTCCCTCCTTTGTGGAGAGGAATAACCATTGCTGTGTGCCATTCTATGGGCATGTATAGCCTCTGGAGAGGCTGAGGTTGAGAAGCGTGTTTAGGTGGGGGATTCGTTTGTTCTGTAGTTCATGCATGTCGCAGCCTGGGACACCATCTGGTCCCATTGAAGCTGTGTTTTTGGCTTTTGAAAGGGCTGTTTTCACTTGTGCATCTGTGATTTTTGGGACACTACACTTTTCTGGTATTGTTGTGGGCCCTTTTGGAGGTGAGAGGGGGGGTGAAGTTTGCACTGAATCTGCCAGGATGTTGGCAATATCAGTAGGTTCAGTATATTTTGTGTTATTTTTCACTAGTTCAGTGCATATCTGTGAGTTGCCACTTAGATTCTTAATATAGCTAAAGAAGGTCTCTGAGAGGAGTGAGTCTTGATTTTAAAGGTTTCTGCATCTTAAGGTGAAGTTAGTTTACCAGTTGATCCAGGGCATTTTGAGTTGATAAATTGGAGAGTGATCTGTATCATTCTGCACCACTAACCTGGAGGTGTAGGTATATCATTCTTGGTGAGGACAGGATGTGACTATAGAGTCATCTATTACTAGTGTGTTAGGTATGTTATTTCGCCTTAAGGGCGGTGATTGTGCGGCACACTGATTTTGTGTTTTATGTGTTGTCTGGTTTGTGACAGGAAGTGCAGGTTGTTTGGGTGCCTGCTTTGGAGGTCTCTGATGCTTTTGCAGGTTTTTATTTAGGGCCTCTGAGTATGATTTTGTGTATTTATGTGTATTTTTTGCCAGTGCTGTTTTTTGTACATCTGTGTGCGGCTGGAGTTGTGGTGCAAGTGTTAACCTTCTCCTCTTGCCTGTCTGTTCCAGTCTTGGGTAGAGACAGCTTAGCTTCCAGTTTGGCTGTATAATTGCATCTCTCACATATGTTAGTGTTTTGTGGTAGGAGGAGAGGGTTGCCTGTGTACATGAGGCAGTTGTAACACTGCTTCATGATACCCAGATTCACCAGCTGGACTGGAGAGTGCACTTGAAGTTGCCCTTTGGCCATGCCTGAATACTAGGGTGAGCTGCTTAGTCACTTGGTTGGTGAGGGGTGAATAAAGAGTCTTGCCCTGCTGGGCAATCAGTGTCAGGGTATATTAGTGCTTGCTATTAGGTCTGAGCAAGTGCTGGGCTGTAAGATGCTTTTTGAGTGCTTAGGTTGAGAGTTAGACTAGTTTCAAGGGAAAAACTGAAGAGGAGACTTAGTGGAGCCGGGAATAATTTAACCGTAGCTAACCGGCACTGCCCGGTTCGCAAAACCGTGCAAATGCAGTTTTTATAGTAGGGAAATGAAAGAGAGAGAAATTAGCCCAAAATGGCCAATAAACTACTAGCTTCTGGGCTGGAACCACTCCTCCGGGGACAGATAGGTTGCTCAAAGCTCCCCTCTCTCACAGGTGAACAGAGAAATTTCTTTCTATCCAAGTAAGGTATGGACAACTCAGAAACTAGTATCACAGCCCTGAATTCAGCACTAGCCTGAAAACTGGACTATACTAGCTTAGAAAGGTGGGAAACAAGGAATTTTTTTTTTGTTTGTTTTTTTGAAAAGGTAAGGCAAAAACAGTAAAAAAATGCACTTAAAACAGCTTTAAACGACTACAAATGATCAGAAAAGGCTATCGCACTTTAGTGTGCAGCCTACAACAGTTAAACAAATTATTTAAACAAATAACTTTTTAAAAGTGCAGGCAGTCAAATAGTACAATATGTGAAAAAAACAAGCTTTTAAATCACAATAAACGCTGGAAAATCTGCATTTAGGTGGAAAACAGTTAAGTACAGCATGAAAGTACAGAAAACTGATACTTAATCACTCCAAAGTCTCTCTCCTAAGCTAGAAGGCTTGTATCAGTCTAAGGCTTTCTAGTGCTACCCAGTAGGTTAGTTACAGGAAAGATGGGAAACAAGCGCAGATGTGGTCTTTTAAACCAGAAAGTTGAAAGAGACAGACAAACTGTCCAAATGGTCAATAAACTATAATTTCTGGGCCAAGAACCTCTCCACTCGTAGTAGACAGGCTACCTAGTGCTTACCACTCCCACTGATAAGCTAGAAGGCTTTCCTCCAACACAGAAAGGCTTGTGGGGCTCAGAAGCTTACCAACAGTACTGGATACTGCAACTCTGTATCTGGACTAGGCTAGTTACAGGAAAGGTGGGAAACAAGTGCAAGTGCGGCTTTTAAACCAGAACGTTGAAAGAGATGGAAAAAAACTGCCCAAACGGCTAATAGCTACAATTTCTGGGCCAGGAACCACTCCTCTTGTGGTAGATAGGCTACCTAATGCTTACCACTCCCACTGATAAGCTAGAAGGCTTCCCTCCAACACAGAAAGGCTTGGGGGGCTCAGAAGCTTACAAAGAGTCCTGGAATACAGCAAATCTGTACCTGGACTAGACTAGTTACAGGAAAGGCGGGGAACAAGTACAAACGTAGGCTTTTAAGCCAGTAAGTTGAAAGAGATGGAAAACTGCCCAAACGGCCAAATAAACTACAATTTCTGGGCCATAACTCACTCTTCCCATGGAGGATAGGCTACCTAGTGCTTACCACTCCCACTGATAAGCTAGAAGGCTTAAATTCAATTAAATTAACAAATGACTAAAAAACAAGTGCAGAAGGCAGTAAATTAGAAGGCTACTAACAAGCAGTAGTAAGTGCAGAGTAAGAGCGACTGAACAGATATCAGCACACAGAAGAGCAACTAAGACAGTTACGGTAAGAGCAGATGAATAAGATACATATATATATATATATATATATATATATATATATATTTTTTTTTTTTTTATTTATTTTTTTTTTTTTGAGGGAAGGAATAGAGCAGGATTAAGAGGTTACAGGGGTTGTCCTTCCCAAATGCTCTCTTTGTACACAGTAGGAGTGCCTGAAATCAGAATATGATCTCACTGCACTCAGTTGAGTGAGCAAATGGGATGGGCCCAGAAGGAGCATCCAAATACAAATCTACAAGAGGGCCAGGCAATTTCAAAGCCACCAACATTAACACCAAAACAAGAACAGGGAAGGTGGGTGGGGAACTAAATGTAGAGAGACAGCCACAACTTCAGTTGAGTTAATATTCAGTGAAAAAACAAATAAATAAATTAAATACAGTACTATATGCAAAAGAGCAGACAAAAGTGTACTTAAATTAACTTATATGTCCAGCTGATTTCAGGTAGATGTTAGCCCACCAAAGCTCTGATATTAAGCCTCATAATCTCTTCTCCAAGACAAAAACATGCATACGTAACATATGTAACACAGAGATATCCACTTCTTTGGAATAATCTGCCTCTCCTTGTAAAACAAGATACTTCTCTCATTTTTTTTAAATGTACTCTAGGTGAATGGATGGGAAATGGCAAATTCAAACTTCCCTGCCTGCCTGAATACAGATACCCAGTTAAGCATATCATCAAACACAGACACACAGAGAGACAGAGAAACACAGAGAGACAGAGAGAGACACACTAGTACCTCTTGCCCATCTTCAAAAACAATATATCGATGAAGGCTTGTGTGGACATGAGCGAATGGCTTGAAGGAAAATTACAGAATTAATAATGTGTGTTTTCCACTTTTCGTACCTTCGTGCAGCTGTGTTTGAATGGTTGGGTTGATGATGGAACATTTTTCAAGTAATGAATGCCTGTTTCCGGCAAGAAAATAAATGTTCTTTCATATATTACAAAAATACAGAATGAGAAAAAAAAACTGAAGACACTTGTCCATTTGGCAGCCAATGTTGTGAGTGTTTTTTAGGTTCTCTTATGTTTTATAAATTTTACATTTGCCACTTCAGTTGCTTTGACATGACGCAAAGCGTTCTAATTGAGGATTTGTCAGTATGGCACATCTTAACATTTGTAAAATATCATTTGTGAACCATATGTATTTTTTTGTCTAGTATCCATCATGTATGAACTGTACTGTTTATTTCTGATTCTTCCTTTAGCCTTTGTGTTTCTACATATGTGAGAAGGTAAACACCCCCAACACACACACATACTGATAATTTTATAACTAACTGAGATTGCACAATCCAGGGGAAGGGCATATTCCACAGCTCCTAGGACTGTGTAATTATGAAACTGTTGACCATCTGCACTGTCAACCAAAGAATGTTAACAATGCAGAAGTCAATTTAAAACAGGAAAAAGGGATTGTGGATAGATGAAGATATAATGGAGACATATCTACCTCTGTCCGTCTCTTTCTTATATACAGTGGATATGAAAAGTGTACACACCCCTGTTAAAAAGCCAGGTTTTGGTGCTATTAAAACATGAGACCAAAATAAATCATTTCAAAACTTTTCCCACCTTTAATGTGACTTATAACCTGCACAATTCAATTGAAAAACACATTTGTTAGGGGAAAATATAAAAAGTAAAAAACATACAATAAGCTGGTTGCATAAGTGTTTACTTATGTATATATACATATATATATATATATATATATATATATATATATATATATATATATATACACACACACACACACACACACACACACACACATACACACACACACACACACACACACACACACACACACACACACACACACACACACACACACACACACACACACACACACACACACACTCACCGGGTCTATATCAATTCCGCAAAAATCCAATACACCGAATACCAAAAAATTGACATGTATTAATAGAACCGCGAATACACCGAACTCACTAAACTGCAAAATTTAAAACATTGAACGGTCATAGTCGGCCAACCACACCACCCGCTACATACTACTTACCCAAACAAAATAAATAAACCACATACAAACACTAACCAAACCCTACTCCTAACCCTAAAGTAAAGCACCAAAACCCAACTTCTAACACTACACTAAACCCCACATACACAACTATCTATGCACTATCCCTAACCCCTCCATAACCCTAAGGTCCATAACTACCGCAGACTTCCTCTACGGAGATATACCCTAACAAAATAAATAATACACATAAATACATTTAACAAAACCCTACTTCTAACACTACACTAAATCTTACATACATTACTTATCTATACACTTACCTTAACCCGCACCCTACCCTAAGGTCCATACCTATCGCACACTTACCTTACGGAGCTATACCACAGATGGGCCAACCAAAACACTTCAACATTTTGGATTTCGCTGTTTTGGACATTCGGCATTTACGTAGTTCGCGCAATACGTGCTGATCATTTCGTATTCACGGAAACCGCGTTTCGATTGCCTGATAGGGACCCATACACACCTATATATAGAACACACACACACACACACATATATGTAGATGTGTGTGTGTGTGTATATATATATATATATATATATATATATATATATATATATATATAGTGGGAACACTACACAATCTCAAAAGTTTGAAATCTTGAATTTCAAACTATCGAGACCAGAGTGCCGAAACCCCACAATACCGAAAGATCAGAAACACGAATTTCAAAATCCCAATGATTGGAGATGCTGAAATTTGCGGTTCTGGTGTTGTGGTTTGTGAATGGGTAGGTGGAAGGTAAGGTAAGTATTTCTGTGTGTGTGTGTGTGTGTGTGTGTGTGTGTGTGTGTGTGTGTGTGTGTGTGTGTGTGTGTGTGTGTGTGTGTGTGTGTGTGTGTGCTGGTTAGGGGATGTAGTGTGTGTGTAAGTGAAGTGAAGGATTCAGTGTAGAAAATCTAACACAGAAAGCACCACAGCAGGATAGAGCAACAGACATCCAAATTAAGGAGAAACCAGTAGAACAGGAAGCAACTGGTCAGTTGCCATATGAAGATATTTTGGAGTCTTAAACAGGAATCCAGTATAAACATTCACTTGAAGCTGCACAGCAAGGGAAGGAACAGGAAACTGTAACAACTCTGATGCAGTTAAAGTTGAGGAGTGATAGGCCAGTGAGCTACCATATGACAGAGCAATGGATGGCACAGGATGAAACTGAAGAGAATGTGCCACAAGAAGATGTTATAGAACTTTATATAGAATGCCCACAGGAAATGGAAAACAAAAAAGTGCCATTAGTTTAGAAGAAAATGAGCTAAGAGTTCCTTGATTTAATATAGCTAGACATACTAAGATCAATGAAAGAAATAGACTGCAGAAGGTCAATAAAACCCAAAAAGTTAGAAGTTTGATAAAAAAGGAACACATTAATTAGTAATAGAGATCCATGCGATATAACAGAAGTAAACAGGATATATTACTGTGCAGCTAAATTAATAACAGATAAAATTCTACCACAAGAACTTTGGGTAGTAAAGGAAAGGAAGGGGAGAAATTGAATACCATCATGGAAGTTTCAAACACAGGAAACTAGAAAGCAATTAAGACAAGAAATGTCACTGTTAAGAGTATAGAAGAGGGAGCAGATAAACAAAAATACTCAGAGATAGAAGTGATAAAAGCAATTTGTAGTATTATAATGGATCAGGATCTATCATGCACTGCTGCAAATAATAAACCGAAAATATCAGCACAGGCAGAACGTAGACGATACACAGATATATATAAAGGAAAAGTACAAAATAAGCAATTAGATTGATGACCCAAAAAGTTTTACAGTGAATTGGTTAACAAGGTAAAAGGAATTGAAAGACCACCAAAAAAAAAGAAGCAATAGATATATTTTGGAGCAGTATTTATGAAAATCCTGTGGAGCATATCAAAGATGCTAAATAGATAGACGTAGTAAAAGAACAGACAAGAAGTTTAAAGGTACAGGATATGAAATGAGATGAAGTAACAGCCAGAGAGCTTGAAACAAAGCTATGAAAAGTCTTTAATTGGAAAACACCAGGCCCAGATGCAGTACCTAACTTCAGAAGTATTAACATTTCTGCATGAAGATTTAGTCATGAGTAAGAACTATTTATAAGCGCACCCTTAACAGACACCAACCTGGTTAACAACAAGAAAAACAATGCTCCTACTAAGAGTGAACCTGCAAACTACCTTAAACATTAAAGACCATTAGCATGCCTTCCGACGACATATAAACTACACGTGGGAATTGATGCTGCCAGAGTTTACAGTCATTTAGAAGAAAACTCCACTATGGCAATAGAGCAAGAGAGTCATATGGAACAAAGGATCATTTGTTGTTAAATAACGTCAGAGGAAAATTGTAAAAAGAGGAAAAATCTAAGTATGGCATGGACTGACTACAAAGAAGCGTATGACAGTATCCCACATTCATAGATTCATAGGTGTCTACTAGGCTAATGGCCCTGCAGCCTTTGCAAGCCTAGTCCAAAAACACTGCCCAGGCACTGTGCCATCCTATGTTAGTTCACAGTGACCCTATCCAGTAGTGCAACTGGAATGATCCCATCCATTCGTCAAGATAGCTCTTGAAGAGAGCCAGTGAGGTGCTCTACTTGACATGAATAGGAAGCTTATTCCAGAGTACGGGCAGTCTTTGGGAGATGAACCTGTCCCTCCAGCATGTTCTGTTAATTGTGGTAATGAGGTTGTGATCTCTGGACCGTGTGGCTCGGGGGGATTGGGGTTTCTTTTGGTGTAGCATTTCAAGTAGGGCTGGGTCGGACATGGCTTTGTAAGTCAAGCAGAGATTACCTGTAAGTAGACGATAAGAGAGTGAGAACAGATGAAGTTTCTTGAGGCTGTCCATATAGGACATGTGTTTAAGGCCTAGGATCCTTTTTGTGAGGTACTTTTGTGGCCTCTCCAGCTGTTGTAGGTATCTGGTCAGGTACATGCTAAATGGGGCGTTATATTCGATGATTGGTCTAATAAGGAATGAGTAGAGAGGGATGATGACCTCTTTCTTCCTGGATGTGAAACCTTTGGATATAAGATGTGCCACATAGAAGGACTTTCTCACCACAGTGGCAATGTGGTGGTCGAAGGTGAGGTGGCGGAGTGTTCAGTGGGCTCCCATCAACATGGTAATTCGTAGAAACTGAGTTTTTTTCCCAAAGGGGATTATAACACATTGTTGGCGTTAAGCTTCAGGCCATGGTCCCGACACCAGTCATTGGTCTCAAAGAGACCCATTTGTAGGATGTCTGCATCACTTGTGGAGTTGATAATGACTCCTAGCTTGCAGTCATCAGCGAACCTGGTCAGCCAGAGTCCTTCTGTGTTGGCTTATACTTCTGAAAAGTAGATGCCAAACAGGAGAGGGCCCAGGACCAAGCCCTGTGGGACTCCACTCATGACTGGTCGACAGTCTGACTTGGAATCACTAACTTTCACTCTGTGTGTCCTATCTGTAAGCCAGTTTGCAACCCACCTAGTGATGCAAGGATTGATGCCTGGTTTGGGAAGTTTATCAATGATACCCGAGTGGGGAATGGTATCAAAGGCCTTAGCAAGGTCGATGTAGGCTGGTATGCACTGCCTCACCCTCATCCACAGCCTTGGTGACTGCCTCAAAGAAGTCAACCAGGTTCAGCAGGCAGGATCTCCCTTTGACAGAGCCAAACTGTGTGGGGTCAAGAGTCTGGAGACTGCCTATATCTTTGCTAAGCAGGTCCATGATGATGTGCTCCACAGCTTTGCATACCAGACTCATCAGGCTAATGGGACGATAGTTCCTAGAGTCAGTAGTTGCTCCCCCTTTATGGAGTGGGATGACTGTAGCAGTGCTCCATTTGCTAGGGACATAGTTTGAGGTAAGGCTGTGACTGAACAGGGCACACAGATGTGGTGCCAGTTCGTATTGTAGCTCATGTAAGATGCAGCCATTGATATTATCAGGTCCCATGGACACTGTATTCTTGGCTTTGGACAATGCAGCTTTTACCTGTGCCACAGAAATGGTGGGTACCAGGCTTTCTACTGGTATTGTGTTAGGGCCCTTGGGGGAACCGGGCTAAAGTTGGCACTGAATCTGTCAGCCAGTATGTTGGCTATACCTGTTGGCTCAGTATAGGAGGTGCCATTGTGCAATAACTCAGAGCAAATCTGGGTATTGCCTTTGAGGTTTTTGATATAACTATAAAAGGCTTTGTGGTTGTTTTTGGTGTCAGCCAGAATTCTGCCTTCATAGCTGGCTTTAGAGGATTTTATAAGGGATCTCAGCTTTTTGTTGAGACTGATAAGGGAGGTTTTCCAGTCTTGTGACTTCATTTTTTTCTGCAACAGTTTCTTCCTTCTGTTACAGAGTTCTTTGATGGCTGTGGACCACCAGATTGGCTTCCTTTTTTTGGAGAGCGTCTTAGTTCTATTTTGTATGGCAAGGTCCATGCATTTGTGTATATGCTCGTACAGTGCACTGGTGCATTGATTCAGCAGTCATGCAGCTATTTTCCGTTGGCATGAGTGCAGAGAAGTTAGCCACCTTTGTTTTTAGGAGCCCAAAGTTGGCTTTAGAGAAGTTTTTCAGGGTGGTCACCTTAATGGGGGGTGTAGGTGAGATGGAGATTTCCATGGTAGTTAGTTTGTGGTCAGATTTAACCAAGGAGGAATTGGCTATCGGTGTGGAGCAATGGTCTCCCATGTTGGTTATAACTAGGTTGAGGATGTTGCTTCCTCTAGTGGAGGTCAGAATGCACTGGTCCAGGGCATTGGAACTGATAAATTCCAGAAAGCGTAGGTCCTGCACATTGGTACTTGAACAGTATTCCCAGTTGATGGAAGGATAGTTGAAGCCACCCAGTATGACAGTATTGGGTTGGACCTTGATAGATTCCAGGGTGCTTAGGAACTTGGAGTGAGATTCGGGGGACATGTTTAGGGTTCTGTAGCAGGCTATGACTTGTATCGCCATCTTACCTAGTGTTAGTTGCACCTGAAGTATTTGGGATGCATTATGCTGGTCTACCAGTCTAGAGGGGTGTGCATCCTTTAAGAATATGGAGACACCACCGCCTTTGGAGCTTCCAGCCTTATTCTGGGGCTGAATGGTATGGAATGAGTTGTAGCCTGGGAGCGCAGGGTGCTTTCTGCATCTTTAAACCAGGTCTCCATTCCAGCACAGATGTCAACATTCTCCATTTTGAGGAGAGCTTCAAGTGAGTGCATCTTGAGATTTAGATGTATCATCTTTTTATGTGTATGTAACTTGAACTGTATTTTAAGTTTCTGTATCTGATTTATATTTTTATCTCACTGTGGAGCTTTTCTCCCCAGATCTCCGCTGAAAATGAGCCATTGGCTCAGTCGGACAAACCCAGTCAACAAATGTAAAATAAATAAAAATAATAAATAAAATAAAAATAAATCTATAGCTTCTTCTCAACTATCTGACTCACTGTAAATATCTGGTCAATTGTGCTGCATCCTGATTTGAATCTGAACTGCTCACCCGCCCACCTTATATTCTACTAATCTGCTTATCTGTTTATCAATCACCCTCTCTATCATCCAGTGTGACAGGAGTTTTATGTCTCTGTACTGCTCACAGTTATGGATGTCCCATCTGTTCTTGTACACTGGCACAAGTATGCTTATTCTCCAGTCATCTCCTGTAATCCTGCTCTTGTGGTTTGTCTTTCAATACTCTGTGAGTACCCTCAGAAGCCATTTCTCCCCTATCTCACATAGCATCTTTGTCTGTTGTGACCTCATCTGAGCCTGCTGCTTTCCCTGACTTCATTATCCTTAGTGATATTTTTACTTCTTGTGGGGTGAGATCCTGTTCCTCTCTTATCGTAGCTTGTTTCTGGGGAAGTACAGCTTCTGTGTGGTTTTAGTCAGTCATAAACTGATGCCAACTACAACAAACACACATAAATAAACCACAAAAGTTCTGGGCTAGCATTAATAGGCTTCTTCACCCTGGTCACTCTGCTACTCCTGCCCCATTAGGCACTAACCTTGACAACCCCATGCAAATTGCCAATGCCTTTAATTCTTTCTTCACAGAAGCAATCCAATCTCTTGCTAACCAGCTATCTCCAAATAGTTATAATCTCCCAACTGCCAATAATAGCTCTCTACCTTCATTTCAATTACAACCAGTCCCTACATCCCTTATCTGTACCCTCATCCAAAAACTTAAACTTAGCACCCCCTCTGCTGACCAGCTACCTCCAGAATATTTGCAGAAGGCAGCTAAAACCATAGCCTATCCCATTTCTATACTTATAAATAGAACCATTAGTGAAGGAACTATCCCATCCATCTGGAAAATCTCTCATATTATCCCCCTCCACAAAGGCAGTAATTGTAATGAATTTTCTAACTATCACCCTATAGCATTACTTTCCCCCTTAGCTAAAATAATGGAAAAATGTATTCACAAACAACTAATGAACCACCTAATCCAGAATAACCTACTTGCAAAATCTCAACATGGTTTTAGATAATTTCATAGCACTACCACTGCCCTCTTATCCTTCACAGACTGCATTAACAAAAAAATGCAACAATAATATTCTCTCCTCTGCACTATTTATCGATCTGTCTAAAGCTTTTGATATGGTAAACCACCAACTTCTCATAACTACACTTAAATCTCTTTCACTAGATACCCAAGCAATAAAATGGTTCCAATCCTACCTAAATAATAGGCAGCAGGCAGTGCTTTGGGATAACAACATATCCACCCTACTACCCATTACCCTAGGAGTCCCTCAGGGCTCCATTCTAGGGCCTCTCCTATTCTCAATATTCATTAATGACCTACACTTGACAATTCCTCAAGCCACCTATATACAATATGCAGATGATTCCACCTTAATATGCGCTGTGACCACAACACCTGAACTACAGACCCTAACCCAAAATATGCTCTGTACAATTGAAACTTGGTTTCTAGAATGCTGCCTCCTCCTGAACCCCGAAAAAGCAAAACTCTTGCTCTTTACCTCTACCCGCAAGTCCTCTCCGATTGACTTCACAATCGTATCTAATAATGGTACTCTCATATCTCCCGATCAAACTACCAAACTACTAGGAATAACAATAGACAACAATCTTAACTTTGATACTCACATTAACAATACAATATAGTGAATCAAAAATTAGGATCTCTCTTTAGGATCACAGGCTTCCTCACTCCTTTGGCTCGAACTACTATTGCACAAACCCACCTTACCTCTACACTTCTTTATGCCTCACCCATCTATACTAATCTAACAAAAATCAGTCTTAACAAACTAGCAAATTCTTATAACAACATTGCTAGATTTGCCACCAGCTCACCGTATAGAACCCACCATTGTCAAAATCTAAAGCAGCTAGGCTGGCTAGAACTACAAAACCAGCTTCAATTTTTTCAACTTACTATTGCCCATAAGATTCTGTATCAACCTTCTAACACCCCAGTATTAACTAACCTTACTACCCCCTACAACAATCTCAAAACACTGCGCTCATCGAATAAACTACTTGTTTGTACTACTAAAGCAAACAATATGGCAGGTGACTTCCTTTTCTCTAATACAGTGGGAAAGACCTGGAACAAACTTCCCTGTGAACTTCTATCATTGTCCTCAACAACGCTTTTCAAACACAAACTGAAACCATATCTTAGAACACACTGGCTCTGCCCCTGCTCAAACCCTGATTAACCTTGTCTCAACTACTATTAGGACTCCCCGCCACTTTCCTAATACTAATTTCAAATACCTTCTAACCAATCCTATCATGTCTCTTTTTATATCAAGCTCATGTAGAAAATCACAGACTTTCTGCTGAATGTTTACTAATTTTGTCATTAGATCAGACTTTTTGTTGTGTTTCATTGATATAATGACTCTAATGAGTTTATTTTGTAACAACTTAATTTTTGTAATTACTTTTTAGTAATGTATTAAAATATTACTTTATTCCTTTAGCATTTTATGTAGTGGAGCTTTTCTCTTCGGGCCTCTACTGAAAATGGACATGTATCCAGTTAGACAAGCCCGGTCAACAAATGTAAAATAAAATAAATAAATAAATAAAAATAAATATTCCACTCATTTCATCTGCCTTTGATGTCCTGTGGACTGGTGAACAGGTTGTTGCTGGCATCCTTTTATGAATGGCCTGACTGTCTTATTTATCTTCTGTCTGGCTTGCAACCTGATGTAGTTTCTTTGAGCCACCTACTGAGTCTGTTTCCAGAAGCTTGTAGAGTGCCTCCAATGCCCATTTCTTTGCTATTGCAACTCCTTAAGCTTCTTTGTTAGGCAACCAGTATTCCTTCCTAGCATGGTTGGTCTTTTCTGTCTCCCACTATTTTTTTTTTGTCCTTTTTTTTTTTGGAGGGGGGATTAATTTGTTTTCTAAAATACTCCATACTAAGTTTCATTTGCATTTGTTCATGTTTTATTGTTGATCCTTCATCAATTCCCAAATATTTATACACTCCCTCTTACTGCAGTTCTTTTATATCTCATTTTGTCCCAAAGAGGTGTTTTTGTGGTGCTGCAGTTTTCCTGCTTTAAAAGTTGCATCTGCACACTTATCAAGACCAAATGACATTCTTGTATCATCTGAAAAAGTTTTGACTACTTGCAGTTGTGCTTTCAGTTGCTCGTCTGATGAGCTGTACAGTTTTAAATCATTGACAAAGAGAAGATGAGAAGTCTTTACACTTTGTTGCTTTCTGTGAGCCAAATTACAGCCAAGACCTAATCTTTTAAGTAGACAGCTTAATGGGTTATGGGCAAGGCAAAAGAGCAATGGTGCCACAGAGTTACCCTGGAATATCCCCCTTGGCTTTTTATCCCTGAAATAATAATCTGTCCTTTATCATGGCTTAACTACAAAGCAGTTTGTCACTGTTTCATGGTTGCTGCGATATAGTTTATCAGCGTCGGGTGTATCTTATACATTTTTAAGCACTCTTTTATCCATGACTACATAGAACACACAGCCCTCCAAAACACCAACCATCACAACCCACACATAGAAATACAAACCATACACCCACCTTCACGGAGGCTCTCAATACAAATTTACCCAAACAACAGAGATGAGAAAAGAGTCCAAATGGGCACTGCTGGACTTTGTGAAAACATATGACAAGGTCCCAAGAAAGCTGATTTGGACAGTACTACAGTGGTTTGAAGTACCAGAAACATTGGTAAAGTTAGTGCAAGCTATGTACAAGAACCCAATGACTTAAGTATGTCCAGTGTTTAGTCTCCCAGCTGGGTTCCTAGTCAGAGTAGATGGCTACCAGATTTCGCCTCCGAGCCCACTGTTGTTCATACTGGTGACTGACTACATTAGCACGGTTCCACCATTTCTCTTAATGACTAATAAATTACAACGCTACTTTCTCAGTAGGAATACATCGCTTTGCAACTGCTTTTCCCTTGTTGTTTGGCTATCCTGCACATATTTTAAGCTTAGGATTTAGCTGACTAACAAACTTATTTTACAGGCTGAATTAGGATGTTATTATTTAAAGCCCTACTAACTTCAGAAAAACACAACGTTGAAGTGCCAAACAATCCACAAGAGCAAACAAAGCCTGTTTGGCACTTTTTTTTAAAGAAAAAAAATTTTGTTTTTACCAAACCAACACAATAGCTTCCTCAGAGAGAAAAAAACAGTAAAAAAAGCCAAACATTTAAAAACATATTAAAAATAAAAAAAAAAAAAATAAAAGTACTACTACTACATGATGATAAAAACATGAAAACAATCCATTATAGATTGTAAATTCAAATGCTGTAATATAACATAGGCTCAAAAAAACCTTTTAAACTTAAACCTTAAAGTCAGAATCAGCTTCAATTGCCATTCCTGAAAATTCTCTCTAATTAAAAGAATAGTAGGCAAAAGAGAAGTAAATCTGGTGTGCAATCTATCCCCAAAAAACCAATTGTGGCGGGGTTTTGACTCAACATGCTGGCGCTAGAGCATTTTCACTTTTATTTATATTTTTATAGCTTTGTTGCTATATATTGATCCTGAATGTCCCTGAATCTTACCGAACTAGTCGAGCAACAAACACAAAAAAAAACATACACATATAAAATGTTCCACCAGTTATTTTAGATTTATATTTAGTTTATATCAAACTTATATTATTAATAATAAACTCTCCGTCCCACATAATTTTCAATTACTATTACATCCACCACAAGAAAAACAACCTCTAGTAGTTTTAGAATAGAGTTTTAGAATAGTTTTTCTTTTGTATTTCTTTTTTTTATCTTTCTTTATTTTTGTGTTATTTTTACTTATTTTCAACCAAACATAAGAGAAGGTTCCAAATAAAATACCAGTTTTCAATAACATCAAGAGATTTGCCTTGATTCTAAATTAAAAGTTGTTTGTAAAAAAAAAAACAAAAACTTAGAAGACTCTCTCTCCGTTTAGTAGCCAGCCAAAAAAAATTGGTTTGAGGCTCAATTGTGTTATCAAAACATTCAGAAAGGGCAATTCTTTTATCATAGATTAATGGCCTAAAAAATCCTCTTTCCCTACTAACTTCAGTAACAAACTTTAATAAATACATTACACCTCCTTGAAAATTGTAAATAAGAATAAAAAAAAAAAACAAACTTTAAGACATTTGTGTTGGGATTGCATCAAGCCCATCCCCCCACCTTGAAACGTAGCTACTAAAGAAATTGACTGTAACAACTTCTGGTAGCAGAATTTCTACTTCTTTACATATGTACTGTACCTTGGGGGGTGTTCCCTGTGACTCCATTAAAAGGGGTTAACAGCTGGGCCAATGCCAGTCAACCAATGCAAGTAAATAAATTGCATTTCTCAGTAGTTCCTGTAACATAGCTACACAACCTAAAACTGCTTCAGTAAAGTGAGTAAAATACAAGCAGTGCTTTTATGTGTACTGTCCAGGAACGTGAATATTTTGGGGTTCACAGCTTTCTTGAAACTGTTGTGATTAACTCCACATTGGAGAATATCCTCTGCTTATGGGTGCTTCAAAACAGTACTTCAAAAGTTAAAGCCATGCAGTCACAGTACTCCATTTCCAGTTATCAGCATTCAAACTCTTCCGATTCAGATTCCATATGTCATTGTGTTTTGAGGACCTCGTTGTCTCCCTAGATTGTGGCCTAATTAATGGTGGAGGCCTGAGTGGCTACAGATGTGACTGTTTAGTACTTGGGAATTAACTGTAAACATCTGCTATTCAGCAAGAGATACCAAAAGACAGTTGAGAATAAAGACATATGTATATACTGTGAGAGGAAGCATACCCAGCAGAAGGCTGTCAGAGGCCATTTTTGGCCAAGGAAAGACAAGAGCAGCCAGGTCACAAAAAAGTCGTATCTGTGGCAACCAGCAACTTGGAATAAGCCCAATTATTGTCACAGCTACCACTTGTAAATATCATCTAAAAAAAAAAAAAAAAAAAAAAAAGGAATGCAGTCAATGTAGCTTTCCACTCCATCCAAGAGACTTGGACTCTAACATAGAAAAAAAAGTAAAAAAGAAAAAAAAATGTTTCAGAGTCTGCCTGCAGTTGGAGCCATTGCATCAGAGGCACAGAGTCCTGACTGTATGCCGTGCTACTAGGGTTTGTTCAGCCATTTGCGGATCAGGAGAAGAGTGGCATGGCATTGCAAGCCTGCAACTCCTTAGGGGGTGATGGAAGTGTATGGTGGCATGGCATTGCAAGCCTGTAACTTCTTAGGGGGTGATGGAAGTGTATGGCCAGGGTATTAGTATCCCATGATTGGATCTACGGTGGGCTATGAAATGCCCATGGGTGCACTGGCAACAAGGGGGCAAAGCTGTCCAGAGGAGTTACGTAAACTGAGTAAGTAAGTGACCTTCCCTCACTGTTTGCCACTGTATCCTGAAACCCAGGTGATTTACTGGCCATGCATTATTGGGTTTGGGCCCTACTGAAAGAGAAAAAGTAAGAAAACACTCCTGACAGCTGCCTAAATGCAGGCTCTTGTTTTGTCTCTTTTCACAACATATGGGGAACGAATGTGTCAGTTGCCCAAGACAAGGTGTTGTGAGCAAAATCCAGTGAGGCCATAATGTTGAGAAATAAGTTTAAGGTCCAAAGGCACTTATGGACAGCACAAGTAGACAACACATCAGACCAGAGTAGTCATAATCCTTGGCAGAGGGTGGATTAACCTCTAGAAGAACAATTCGTTGGACATGCAAGACAGGAATCAACAACAGTCATCCCCCTCTGCATATGAGTGGGTATTCTATGGACCCCAGAAACTACACAACCATTAGTTCAACTAGTCTCATATGCAAAGCCATGGAAAAGAATTATCTTGAAAATGATTAATAATGACACTGGAAACCTTCAGACACTGGATCGAGCCCAGTCTGTTTTTTGTCAAGGGAAGATCATGACTACTTACTCTGCAAGACTTTATCACGAAGGTCAACAAAGCAATGGCAAAATGGTGCATACTGCCTACCTTGACCTGCAAAGGCATTTGATGCAATAACCAACTTGGGCATTGTAAACAAAGTCATAAAATTAGACACACCTCTACATTACATGCTGGATTGCCAGAGGGCTCTCACATAGTATTCCCTTGATTATTTGAAGAGAGGTATTACTGAGCTTTCAGAATACGTCACAGACTGGTGTTAACCTAGTAATGAGCAGCAGATTACCATCATGGAGAATGATGCCGCAAAATGAACAAAACAATTATTGCTTTCAACAGCTGTCGGTCTTTGTGATGTCATTCTAAGGGGGATCCAATATTTGTCAGCCTTGGGGTCCATACCTTTACACTCTAGGTTTTTGAATGCAAGCTAAAATTTCACCTACCCCCATAATGCCTCTCTAGGTAATGCCAAACTGCCAAACCTACTGACATAGCACAATCAACTCAGCTGAACCTCATGGTGTTGCTGCTTTATGCCAAGAACCTGAATAAAAATCTACAGTTCTCACACTTGACAATATAGATACATATGCAGTACGGTTCTGGTGTCTTCCAGACTTTTAGACTAGCAGTTTCACAAATGAGGGCTAAAGGAAGAGGTGACCTGGGGTGATCAAACAAGATGATGTGCTGGAGTTCATGTACATGCGAATCCCCATAGTCAGAAGTCTGTACGATATGCTAGGCAGTTATCGGTCGCCCTCCATATTCCAAGAAACTTAAAATACATACTTGGACCTGGAGACACTTAACCATACAATCTAACACCCTACTCATGAGAGACGTTTATTATCACTATGTAGACTGGTAAACCTACATGTTCTCTAATATAGGCACAGAAATTAATAGACTTTGTAAATAACCCCCCCCCCCCCAATAACCACTGCTTACCCAATTGCTTTTTGCTCACTCCATTCTAAACAAACCCACTTCCTGCCCCTCTCCCTTTTCACTCATCACCTATTATACCCCCAAGTGTACTCTTAGATGCTTAGAACAACTTCTCTTGGAAGTCTATTTGCTATTTAATAATGACACTGGAAACCTCCAGACAATGGATCTAACCCAGTTTGGTTTTGTCAACGGAAGAATAAGACTACTGGCCAACTTCTATGCAGTTACACAATTGCCCATGCTTGGAACAAGCTTTCTCTTAGCATCAGAACCTTAACTAATTTTAACATTTTCAAAAACAAAAACTCTAAAAGAAAATCTATTTCATTCTTGGATTTGCCCCTACCAAAGTCACAAATAACTCCTCTCTCCTCCCTTACTACCCCATATTACACTAGTTTAACTAGCTTCCTTTCCTTCTCCCTCTGAAACTAACATCTTTCTCCTTCATATTATCCTTCTAGCTCCCCCCATGACTCTCCTTCTTTTGTCCTACTATCCTTTTATTTCCTCATCTTCCTTCTCTTAACCTTAATGGTCTGTGTGTCTCTTCTTCTTCTTCTTTCAGCTTTTCCCGGTTAGGGGTCACCACAATGGATCACCTGTCCGCTCATGACTGGCAGTAGAATTTTGCAGTGTCGAGTTGCCAGTTCAGCACCCAACCTCCCACAGAAGGCACACACATGCATGCACTAATGCCTAGGGCCAGTTTAGAGTGTTCAATCCACCTACAGCATGTCTTTGGGATGTGGGAGGAAACTGGAGCACCCAAGGGAAACCCACGCGACCATAGGGAGGACATACAGACTCTGCACAGAAGGCACCCCAGCTGAGGATCGAACCGGAGAACCTCTTGCTGTGAGGCAAAAACGTAATGGTCTGTGTCTCTATACTGCTGAAATTCACATATGTTACTGCTTATCCCTATCTAATTATATATTTCTCTGATGTACAATTTAGATAGAGTAAGACACATGAATAACAATTAATGTAATTTAAAATGTGTTTATTATTATTGTGATTTATTACAGATGTAGAAGCATTATTTAACCATATGTTAACATGTCTATTATGGAGCTTTTCTCCCCGGGACTCTGCTGAAAATGGCCTTTAGCTCACTTGGACTTATCCAGTCAACAAATGCCTGCCTAAATGAATGAATGAATGAATGAAGAGATAGACAGATAGTGAATACACCTAATAGAGGAATGGAGAACGCTACCCTCCCCAGTCTCATCCTCCATAGTAAGGTTCGACCAGAAAGGCATCTCCTTCAAAATCAGCTCCAAATTCCTATTAAACCCATAACAATAACTGTTCCAAGGCAAATTACCCTTTAATTTTAGTGATGGATTCCTAAAATTCAGTGCTCCTCCAAACCCACACAACACAGCAGCCTAAGCTGAATTGTTCTCAGAGACTCTGTATAAGCATATCAATGCATGCATAAATGTTGCTTTACCTACCACAAGTAAGCCGAGAAACAGCTGTAGAAACAACCCAATATCTTGGCATCCTAAATTAAAACAGGCTACAGAAAAGGAAAAAAATTATAGCAAAAATTAGAAAGGGTAAATCACACAGATCTTGCTCAAAGTTAATAGGCAACTAAGAGTGTTAATTAGGTGAAGCAAAGCCGGCTGCATTGCTAAGATAGCCTCCCAGGTGAAATATAACCATAAGGCTTTTTACAGCTAAGTCAGAAACCTCATGTGCAGAACACAGTCCTGAACTTGTGTCTAATGGGGCCACATTCACTAAGCCTGGAGATATAGCAAATAAACTCAGTTTCAGCTTTACTCCCCTCTTACCTCAAACATCCCCTCAAAAACAACCTCAAACATAACCCCTCCAACCACAACTAGGGAACACCTACCGGCTGCTCTCACTCAAGACAAGAACACAGCCTCAATGGGCACCGACAGTTTGCCTCCTGAACAGACTAGAATATGGCTTGACAGGACTTCTTGAGTCATTAATTATATAGTCTTAAAACATACTGTGTGTGACATGAATGGAGGACTGCAACAGTCATCCCCTTCATAAGGGAGGACCCTCAGCAGCTCCTGGGAACTACTGACTCATTACGCTGAATAGTCTTGTTTGCAAGGCCATGGAAAGAATTACCATGTAAAGTATCAACTAGGACATAGGAGACTGCCAGATGCTGGATCCATTCCAGTTTGGTTTTGTCAAAGGAATGTCATATTAAATGAATTTGCTGGACTTTTGTGGAAAGGTCATTAAGGCAATTTATAAGGGGAAAATGGTGCATACTGCCTACTTAGATATGGCTAAAGCATTTGATACAGTACCCCACTTGGGTATTTTAGGCTTGGTCCAGATTTCTTGCTCCAAGAGGTTGAGAGGTATGGCCCCTTTATCTTAGGCTTTATCCAGACATCTTGAGCTAAGAGGTCAACAAGTATGCAGACCTCTTTACTTCTGCTGCCCTGCTAGGTCGCTCTTACCCTACAATACTTATGCCAACACAAATCTTATTATTCAAGCAACTTTGTACCCCCTTCATATTTATCCACTGACCAGATTTTTGCATCCTATTATTGCTGTGTTCCTCATAAAATTTGTAGGATTCTGGCAAAGGACTGAGGATTGAAGTCACTAAATAATGATATATATTTTAGCTTTAAACGTCATCTGTTTCTGAAAATGCATGCTGACACAGCTCCTGTTATTCTACCAACTTTCTAAGTTTATGTGAAGACCATTTAAAATCTGTCCCTATTTCTGGGTCCCATTATTTTATTTTAGGCTTAGTCCAGATTTCGTGCTCCAAGAGGTTGTGATTTTTTTTTTAGGTATTATCCCGATACCTTGAGCTGAGAGGTCCAGAGGTATGCACACCTCTTCAGTGATGCCACTGTTAGATCGAGCTTACTCACCCCCCCCCCAACACACATGCTTAACACAACTGCGGTTATTGATGCAGCTTTGGCATAGGAGTAATATTTAAAATTTGTTCATCTTTTTGAGGTTTTGTGCACCCTTAATATCTCTCAACTGTCCATAATTTTTCTCAACTGTCCATAATTTTGCATCATATTAGTGGTGCGTTCCTCATAAAATATGTGGTTTTGTGACAAATGCCTGAGGACTGAAGGGACTAAATAATGACATTCATTTGAGCTACTGAATTCTTATTAATTTCTTCCAAAAATGTATGCTAACACAAATCCTGCTATTCTAGCAGTTTTCTAAGCTTACAATAGCTGCCACTGCCAGGTCACTCTAACTGTTCACAAGCATACATCCATAGGAGCGCGCACTCACACACACACACACACACACACACACACACACACACACACACACACACACACACACACACACACACACACAGAAGCTCTCATGCTCATTCGCACAAACACATGCATACACGCACAAGCAGACAAATATAAACACACATACTTTTTATTCTTTTACCTGTACACTCGCTATGCAGCAAAAACGCTGCTTAGCAAGTGTAAAATATCAGCTCGATCATCTTGCTCGCACTCTCGTGCATACATACACTCAGACAAACACACACACACAGTCACATTTCTATTATACTGCAATTCTTTTTATTTTACGAGAAAATCAAACCAAGACTCAGGATCACAACGAGGCAACCAGGCCTTTGTCTGAAAAATTCAAGCAACATACATTCTTCAAACAGAAGGATTTAGCCAAGTAACAAGTCCAGTCTGTGTAAAATTAACAATTCACAGTTCATTTAGTTGAGTGACATAAAAACGGTAAGCGCTTTTGCTAGATAGCTTCCTCAGACCTTCAAGAATAAACACACCTTTCCTTTCCTTATATACTACCTTCAAATATTTCAAAATGTGTCATTACCAATCAGAACACTTCTTACATGGTCATGTGTCTAATTTAAATATTTATACACAAATGCAAAAATAAAAGCAAAGGTAAAAATGCAGAAGTAAAATGATAAAAGCACAGCAACAGCTTGCTCAATATAAAATGTATAAAAGATATACAGCACAAATATAATACATATAACATGCACTAATTTATACAGAATAAATAATAAATGGACAGCAACAGCTTGCTCAAAACACAATTCAAAAATACAATTCAAGAACACAATTTAAGTTATAACACATATAACCTGCACTGATTTATAATATAGCCATAATACAACCATAGAAGTCAGAAATCAAATAATCTGAGTTTCTGACTTCAGTTTTTCATCTTCCTATTCTTTAGGTAAGGTTTAATAGAGGCTCTTTCATTGAGTCCTCTTTCTTTGTCTGCTCTAAAGGCTATTATCCATCGTGCCTCTCTACTTTCAGTAACATTTCTGATGTCACCTTCTCATACTTGGTACAATAACCTCTATAACTCTGAATTTAAATGTATGTGTCTCCCCTTCTTGCATAACATGTTTGGACAAAGCATTATGCTCACTTTTAGTACAAATATTATAAAGATGTTCCCTTATACAATCTTCAAAACCTCTCTTGATTTTACCAACATAGAATGAGTGGCAACAATCGCAATCTGCTAAGTAGACCACAGAATTATGGTATTGACCTTGCTTATAATCCTAAAAGTGACTCTGAGATAAACAAAAATGTTTCTGAAAGACTTACACAATATATCCAGAAGGAAAGGAATCTCCTACTCCAATTTGACATCACTCCTGGATACGTGGAATTTATAGGCGTGGGAGAAGAGGCTGAACAGCTACAACAGGGAGTCGAAGGGCTGGAACAAGACTTTTTTAAATTAAAACGTTTACAAGCACAACATCATCATTTTGAAACTTGTCTAGCGAGGAAAATTGTTCCTTGTGGACTACGAGTGTTTAATATGCCAGCGCAGGGGTCACAATTTCCTGAATTACTTACACGCTGGCAAAAAATCAACTTAGAGGTAAGCGCAAGTTATATGAGACTGTTACTTGATTTCTTTCAACCTGAAGAGGAGAGGCTGAAAGAGCGTTTACAAGACAAACAGAAAGACATTTTAGTAAATATTCTGAGACTGTTGCTAATCCTTTAATTGAAAGCATGTTGGACAGTGTAGCTGTATATGAACGTAAAATAATACAGCAGAAAATGGTTAAAATCACTAGAGACTTGACTGATTTTAAAAATGGACGTCTTTATGTTGCCCAAGAATAGGCCACGTTCAGACTATCAGGATAGTACACATGATGTTACTGATACAACAGTTGTACAAATGAACATGGGGCCTAGTGAAGCTGCTATGCCCAACATAAATGCATTTTCTGTTGTTGTCAATGAATGTATTGGTATTGAAAGTAATGCTGATAAAAATGATAAAGTGAATGATAATATCCATAACAGGAATTTATATCCTGCAGTAAAAGTAAATAATGCTTTATTAAATGAGCAAGAAAGGGTAGTTAGACCTAAGACCACCACAGTTAATGTAAATGAGAATACTGTAGGATCATTCAATAATGCTGCCCTTTTTCCCCTGCCTATCAATGCAGGCAGAGGTATGAGGAAGCCCAGGTCGATGAGCTGAGGCCGCCAGAAAAGGATGTCAAGCAAACAATCAAGAAAATGTGGGGCAGAATAGAGAGTCATTGATTTGGAACATCTCCAGCTATAAATTAACTGCTGATGAGATTAATGTCCTTGAAAAAGATTTAAATTTTATTTCAAGTCATGATAGTACCTTAGTTGACACCATTTTAGATTGAAAAATATTTTGCAGAAATGTTATGCTGCGTTTAGATTTTGGAAGTGACTCTAATGAGCACAGGATGATGTTCAAGAAACTAAGTACGTGTGTCCCTAACTGGTGGATGCATATTTTAAGTTAACAGAAGAATAACTATACAAGTTCTATGGTAATAAAAAGAAATCAAAAGCAATTAAAAATAAGAACAATCTGAATTATAGAGAGAGAGAAAAACACTCAAAAGCTACAAAGTAACTCAGAAATCACTATCAGACCGGCTGTTAAAGGCGGTCCAATTGTCATTTTACACACGAAACAATATATTGCACTCATGAGAGAAATGTTAAGTGATGAAAAGTTTTACAAGTTAGTACCTATAGATTATGTTCATCAAGTGATGGACTATTTCTGCCACGTTACTAGATGATTTAAGAAGTGGTTTTATTAATGGAGAACTTTATAAATATTTAAGAGTGCAGAATCCTTTGATCCCAATAATACAGGGCTTACCTAAAGTACACAAATATAGCAAAAAACCTCCAATGAGACCTATAGTGGCAGGTGCAGGATGGGCTACAGAGCCACTCTCTTTGTTTGTAGAAAAACATCTACGCCCAGTCATTGACAAAAATAAAATAGTTTTAAGAGACACTAAACAATTTCTCATTGATTTATATGAGAATATGAATTTAGAGAGAACTCAAGGAGAAACCATCTTTGTCACATTAGACGTCCAATCACTATTTACTATCATACCAAATGAGTTGGGCATACAATATATACATGAATATCTGGTTATGAATAGTGACTATAGTTTGATACAAATAGATCTTATATGTCATTTCCTCAAGATTATACTCGAGAATAACATCTTCACCTATGACGGGGACATGTGATGGCGTAGCTATGGGCAAGTCATGTGCCAATAGCTACGCCAACATGTTTTTAGCACACTGGGAACACACTGTCCTTTTTAAGAATGATATGTATATGCAATGTTATGCTTTACTGTCGTTTCGTGGACGACCTCTTCCTAATTTGGACAGGAACTCAGGCACAGTTACTAATTTTTAAGAATAAGATTAACACCATAACTGAATGTCTAAGATTTACCATGGCCTCATCTAGTAAAAGAGTAGAATACCTTGATCTATATAGAGAGATACTACATAATGGCTCTATAAACACAGGGGTATTTAGAAAACCCTGTCATAGGAATTCTTTATTATCTAGACAAAGTATGCACCCAAACAATGTCCTTACAAACTTAATAAAAGGACAAGGGATGAGAGCCTCAAGGCTGAATCCCACAGAAGAAGGCTTCAAGAATGAAATTGTTGGCTTAGAAAAGAGGCTGACAAAGAGGGGCTATCACACCAACAAAATTAAGAGAAATTTAAGTGATGTCACTAGTCTTAGGGATAGTAGGGCCCAACCATACTATGGACCGCAACAGAAAAACACTGTATTGTCTGTCAATACTTCAGTAAATAAACAATTGAAAATTCCTTTGTTTTATACATGTGATAACAAAGAGCTGAGGGAAGTGTTTATGAAGAATTGGTCCATACTTACAGTGGACTCTGATATAAATAGTCTGCTAGGCACAAAACCCAGTTTCTTATATAAAAATAAGAAGAATTTAAAAAGACTGCTTTGTCATGGAAAAAATGCAGAAACACAAAAATAAAGAATACAGTACTCAGCCTTGTGGTAAATGTAATTTTTGTTCATATATTAATACCAGTAATAAATTTGTACATCCAGATACAGGTCAAGAATTCACATTTACTTCAGCAGCTACTTGCTTGATATCTCATGTGGTCTACTTAGCAGATTACGAATGTTGCCACTCATTCTATGTTGGTAAAACCAACAGAGTTTTTAAAGATCATATAAGGGAACATCTTTATAATATGCATACTAAAATTGAGCATAATGCTCTGTCCAAACATGTTATGCAAGAAGGGGAGACACATAAATTTAAATTCAGAGTTATAGAGGTTATTGTACCAAGTATTAGAGAAGGTGACATCAAAAATTTTACTGAAAATAGAGAGGCACGATGGACAATAGCCTTTAGAGCAGACAAAGGAAGAGGACTCAATGAAAGAGCCTCTATTAAACCTTACCTAAAGAATAGGAAGATGAAAAACTGAAGTCAGAAACTCAAATTATTTGATTTCTGACTTCTGTTGTATTATGGCTATATTATAAATCAGTGCAGATTATATGTGTTATAACTGTGATGCATAACCCCTATATATTTTGAACAATATTCTTGAATTGTGTTCTTGAATTGTATTTTTGAATTGTGTTTTGAGCAAGCTGTTGCTGTGCATTTATTATTTTATTTCTGTATAAATTAGTACGTTATATGCGTTATATTTCTGCTGTATAACTTTTATACATTTTATATTGAGTAAGTTGTTGCTGTGCTTTTATCATTTTACTTCTGCATTTTCACCTGTGCTTTTATTTTTGCATTTTTGTATAAATATTTAAATTAGACACATGACCATGTAAGAAGTGTTCTGATTGGTAATGACACATTTTGAAATATTTGAAGGTAGCATATAAGGAAAGGAAAGGTGTGTTTGTTCTTGAAGGTCTGAACAGGCTATCTAGCAAAAGCGCTTACCGTTTTTATGTCACTCAAATAAATGAACTGTGAGTTGTGAATTTTACACAGACTGGACTTGTTACTTGGATAAATCCTTCTGTTTGAAGAATATATGTTGTTTGAATTTTTCAGAAAAAGGCCTGGTTGCCTCATTATAATCCTGAGTCTTGGTTTGATTTTCTTGCTGAATTTTATCAACGAGGCATTTACCCCGTGGAGTATAGTCCATTTTGTTGTTTGCTACTACTCTTTTTATTTTACACTCGCTAAACAGCACGAATGCTGCTTAGCAAATGTAAAATAATCTAAAGAGATAACACCAGCACTAATGAAACGGTTCCGTGAATTCCAGAACTAATGAACTACTAATGCTGGCTGCACTGACTTCAAATAACTTTAATAAGTGCAGAAAACAATAAAATAAAAGCACAGGCTTCAGTAAATACCAAGGACTGTTAGCTTAACATAATATTAAACATCAGTATTGTAATGAAGGTTTTGTCATGAAGTTTCTTTGGCTTTTAAGTTAGCTACCTTGCTGTATCCAATCATATCACACCAGGATCTAGTAATTAATAGGGAAAAACAAATTTGTTTCATTTGTCAGTTTCTTGATGTTTACGTATATATTGAAAATAGTATATATACCTGGTAGTTTTTCTTCCTGAACAATGGTGATAGCCAGAGATTCAAGGTTACTCATGGAAAGCAGAATTTTTTCTTCTTCACTGTTAATGTCAGTCCCATACATTTTACATTTGATGAACAAGTCTTTGTAACACTCTATTGCAGGTTTTATTATTTCTATGACATGTTTGCTTTCTTGCAAATGTAATTCGATGTGACGGGATGAAGCAAAAAGCTGCATGAGATTGGTGAGGTCACTGTCTTCAAATTTGTCTACACCATTTATTTCAAGTTTCAGAAGTGGAATTGTATGTGCCCCTGCAGAAAGGACTGAAGCAATGAAAGAGCCAGGCAGATAACTTGGCATATACTTAAAAAATCTTTTACTCATGCTAATGGTATTTTCATTCTTTTTCATCAGACCGTCAAGAAGTTGATAAACAGCAGCATAATCTGATTCAACAGATGGGACTGTGTTTGCAGAAAATGCATCTTTCATACGTGAAAAAAAATCCAGTGTTGGTATTTCTCTGACTCCATTTATGCTGAAAGTTACACTGGTTAACTGTGTAAAAATTTCTGGATAGTCACAAAGAAATTTAATCAATACTGTGTCACGTTGCAGTGACACATTTTTCCCTATTAGAAAATATTGAATTTGAGGACAGCATTCTGCAATGCAGTTATTTTCATAAGCAACCTGGATGACAAAATCCAGGAAATACTTCTTTATAAAGTCAATTGCCTCATCAGTCATTTCTAACACTGACAGCATAGTAGTGAATAGATTTTGTGTTGCAGCTAATTCTGGGTGGTACTTTAAATAGTCTTGAGTCTCACTCTGGGCATCTAGGGCATTTCTGCTGTTCATCATATTCAACAAGTGGGTTACAATTTTATATACTGACTTGGATGAATTGCAAGCAATTTGCAAAAAGTAAAAGTACTGTCCAGAAAATTTCAAGAAAGTGTCAATGTATTGCAATATATGCAAACCTTTTTCATTTGCTTCTTCTGAGTCAGATATCAGGTAGTTACTCAGTTTCTCACCCGCGAGGTACTCCTGAAAACATGGGTGCAAGAATTTGTATAATGGATAAATCCTCTGTGACGTGAATTTGCTTATCAGTCCTAGTCAAGCAGCTTCTTCTCCATGCACACCTGCTTCACTGAGATCCTTGTCAGTGAATGCAAACTGTGATTTTAAAAAGCCCACTAAGGCAAGTTCTTGACACGATGCAATGACTGTACTCAGTGTCTCCTTCTCACTAAAGAACTTTAGTTCGCTGAAGTACAAGTAGGTTCTGAAGAGAAAAGTGGGGCTGAATTGATTTTGTTGAGGGAAATGGACCCATGATACACTGACAACAGATGCAAACAGTGGAGATTTCAAAATGCTTTGTAATGTTGTACACTTAGCTACCTCACAGTAAAAGTGTCTCACACGCTGGTAGTCATGCGAAAAAAGTTTCTTTAATATGCATAAGGTGTTATAAAATAAAAATTCTTTGATGGTAAAAGTAGAATTTGCAAACCTACGAACAACTCCAACTCTGTTAGTACAATTTGCTATTATTATGCAGTTCCTATTGATGTGGTTCTTTTCAACCATTTCTTTAATGCAATCTGGTACTGAATTATTCTCACCATAGTCATCAATTAAAAATAGCACCTGATTTTTCAAATGGTATACCATGCTCCTGAAAATGGCATCAGTCAGAATGGAGTTAGGGGCTAGTAGCCACTTGTTTATGGTGAAAGTCAGTCCTTGGACATCATCTAAGGAGCTTTGAGGGATGTAAAAAACAAACTTAAACCTTTGTAGCACAGGACAACATCCAGAAGCCCACAATATGGCAATCCTTTTTAACAGGGCTGATTTCCCACTTCCTGCTTCTCCTTCAATAATGGTAATGCTGGACAGATGTGTAATTATTTCTGGAAGAGTGACATTTTCAAGAGTTTTATTTCTTTCATCTTTCGAGATGAATGTTAGTTCTGAATAAACATATTTCAGGTCTGAGGATATACTAGTAGTTTTACCAAATGCCGACACTTTTCTGTATGCTGTGCTACTATACAGCTTTCTTAACTGTAAATTCACATCCTTTATTATCTTTATCCACTCATGGTCACACTGTAATTCTGCACCTGCAAGAAGAAGAAGAAATCTTAAGTGGACAGTTGTCATCAACACCATCACAATGCTTTCTCTTCTAGATAATTCTTTGCCTAGTCAAAGACATAGTTTATCTATGGGAGACTCAAACATAACTCAGTGTGTCTGACTTTTTAAAGATTTCTTGAAAAGTAGACTCTCACAACACTGCAATCACTGCTGAGATGACAGCATACTTCTCAGCTGTCCAGAATATACCAGATTTCTGCCTTATATTTTTGGTCTAAACACATAATGTTTGTTGTTTTCTTGCAAATCATTGAAGACTGAAATCAAGAAATGACAGACATTTCAGTTTCAAACATCCTTCAGAAAATGCATGCTAATGCAAAGCCTGTTATTCTAGCAACTTTATAAGCTTATAAGACCAATACTTAAACTCCATCTCTGATTTTTGACATTTGTCCCCTTATTACTTTTGGTTTTGACCAGAATTTTTTACACTAAAATGTTAAAATGTATGGATGACAGCATGGATTTCTGGTTTTCCAACTTCATGCTTTTCCTGTTGTTTTACTTCTCACTGACATTTTCCATCTTTTAAATTCCATTAATTATATTATTTGCATTCTATGCATGCTGTCAATCATTATATTACAGAACTGTCTCTTTAGAGAATGGTTCAATGACTGACATTAGGTCTCAGACTAACACAAAAAATGGGGGGGGGGAGCCCAAAATCAGGGACAGATTTTCAGTATTGTTCTTGCAAAGTTAGAAAGTTGATAGAAAAGCAGGTTTTACATTAACATGCATTTTTCTGAAGGATATGGAGTATGAAACTCAAATTAAAATGCTTGTCATTATTTAGTTTTTTTCAATCTATAAGTGATTTGCCAGAAAACCACATATTTTATGAAAAACATATCCAAAGTATGAAGCAAAGTCTAGACCTTTAATTTATTTTTAAATGTGACTCAGCCACAAACTAATAGAGTGCCATGCGCTAGAAAAGTAAAAAAAAATGGCAAATGATATACCACTGTCCTCATCCCTCATCAAGCCCATAATAGTGTTTAATGCCCCCCTTTGGTATGTACCTGACCAGACACATGCAGCAACTGGAATGTCTACAAAGCTTCTTTACAAAAAGAATGCAGGGTGTAAACACAATGTCCAAGCTGTCTCTTTACTCTATATCATACAGACTTCTGAGAGGAGATCTTTGCCTGGCATACAAGGCATCCCTGGACCCTGTTTTGATGAATTTTTTTAAACATATGCAAAACAAATAGGATCACGTCTACTATATTAAAAGATCTAAATTCTGCTTGTAACAAAAACAGAACATGTTGAAAAGACAGATATGTTTCTCAAAGAATTCCTATTCTCTAGAACAGTCTCCCCATCTGTGTGAAGCAGACTTCCTTCCTATCCATAGTTAAGTGTAATTTGAACTTATGGATGGGTAATTGGAAATTCTCCCAAGGTCTGGCTCCCATGCCTTTGATGAACAGAGGTAGTCAGTACATCACCCCCTATAAGACAAATAACAGTCAAATGTGTGGGTCACATTTATGTTGAACTGCTAGGCTTTTAAGGGCCATAGCGGTCATTAGCCTAGTATACACCTTTAAACCTATAAACATGACATGACTGCACTACTTTGTAATCTAATAGGCAAGTATAGTTAATAAAAAATAATGTTTAAAATTGCTGTACTTGTTCAAAAGGATAAAGACAGATGAATGCACATGGCAAGGCAGTCATTAGTTTGATCCAAAGCTTTGCCTCATTTGACACAACTGACTAGGGGTAGTGGTTAGGCCAGCCTAAGCCTCACACTGACTTAGCTTCATAAGTAAATCTTAGTTAGCAATCAACCTGTCCCATATTGGCAGCCACAGTGATTTAGGAAATGGATGACCTGCACCCTTAGCCAGAGTGCCTCTCCCCCAGCTTCCACATGAAAACCAAGTATTTATATATGAACTATGTGTAATATATTTTAGATCTGAAGAATATGAAAGACATCCTAATAAAAGTTTTTTTTTTTAAGTTTTGCTGCAATTTTAATTTTTTTTTCTTTACTGAGGAATGTAATCTAATAGAACATTTATTTGAATATTAGTTCTTACTTTCTAATTTGAAGACAAGTCATTCATGCAATTTAATTGAGGAGAGTGATTTAGGTAGGAAAGTTATCATCATGATCCTTCTGACAACTATCTAAGGTGAAGAACATCTCTCTGCATTAATCCTCTTTTCAATGACAGGGGTCACCTAATCTGGAGAACAGTGTAGACACAGGTACAATAACTCATAAAGTTGGAAAGGGACCAGCCGCCTGGCTGTTTTTTGGAGTTGGAGCATTAAAAGGCCTAAGTTCTACTTAAGTACTGTATTAATTTAGTACACAATACAGTAATGCCCTTATGGCTGGAAGTTATACCTTAATATTACTTTATTTAATGTTGTATGCGGGTCTATGTTTTCTCTTTCTCTCTCTCTCTTATGTGTGCTTCTCTTTGTCTCTCTTTACATGTGTATGGCTGAATAACTCTCTCTCTCTCCAAATAGCTAGCTAGCTATATATATATATATATATATATATATATATATATATATATATATATATATATATCAGATATAAATGCTATATGAGTTATTGTTGCACAGATTTAACAGTGTGGTGAAACGGTAATGTTTTCTATTGCTGGGGCAGTTTGTCAATCTATTTAATGGTCGAAGTTCATTATACTGACCATTGCATAAATCAAAGAGGTTTGCCTTCTTATCACACATGTAACCTATTAGTATTTCAGTCAAACTCACCTGCAGTTATTCATTATGAACTCATACACACACGTGTGTGTAATATATATATATATATATATATATATATATATATATATATATATATATATATATATATATATATATATATATATATATATATAGTGTGTGTGTGCATGTGTGTGTGTATGGGTTTATGTCAGAAGCTCCTGTTTTCAGAAACTAAAAATTCATATTGTTGAGATGATATGATTGAGTTCTGAAAACCTGAACGTCAAAAAAAAAAACAAAATTTTCCTTTTTTTATGTTTTTGCAGGGGGCTAACCCCAGACACCCCCTGCATATTATATATATATATATATATATATATATATATATATATATATATATATATACCAACTCTGAGATCGCACTAGATTAGGGAAAAGGGTAAATTCCCATATCCTCACTCTTCCACAATCTCCATTTTGGAAACTTGATCACATCTTCTCAACAATATGAATTTCAAGTTTCTGAAAATGCGAGCTTCTGAAGGAGACCCACACATATAGATATATGTAAAATATAGATAGATAGAGATATTGATATACATAGATCTATCTGTATAAATCCATCCATTCATCCACCCATAACCCCTTTTTCCCATTTTTTTACACATGGGGTTAGGGTGTCACTTCAGCAGTGACAATCAACTAGAATCATGGCTTACACCACCATATACATATGTACAGATACACAAACACACACACACACACACACACACACACACACACACACACACACACACACACACACACATGCAGAAACTTTCATTTGCTGTATTTGTTAGGAATTGCAGTTCAGTCACAGAATTTCATTGTTATTCAGGTAATAACTGTTTTGAAGCTGTCTAGTCATTATTTACTGTAAAGATATAATTGAGTTATCATTCAGTTAAATCTACATATAATCAGATTAGGATAGTAGATTGCCAAACATGAACTCAGAATTGCTACACACAATTTAGGTTCTCTGACAGGAAGCAGCTTGGAAGTGGTTGGCATGATGATATGGAGGAGGCTGGACATCCTGTGTATCCAAGACACAAGATAGAAGGGCAGAGCAGTGAAGTCACTTGGCTTGGGATCCATATTCTACTTCTATGCATGAAGGATTCAGGCTAGAAAGTGTGTAGGAATTGTGGTGAGACAGAGGCTTCAGGAGGCAGTGAGGGATATAATCAGAACTAGTGACAGACTTGTGGCAACCTATGCCCAACAGTAGGGTTGTGGTAGTGAGGAAAATACAGTATTCAGACAGCAGCTGCAGGACAACATGATTTAGTGTTGCTAATGGGTGACTTGAATGCACATATTGGTACAGACAGAACAGGATATGAGGACTGTCTGGATCCATATGGGTGGGGCAACAGGAATAAAGAAGCGGAGGCCATTCTAGACTTTTGCCTGGCAAATGGCATGATAATAGCTAACACATGGTTCAGAAAGAGAGACAGTCACAGGATCACATACAACAGTAGCCAACATGCAACTCAGGTAGACGTCCTCCTAGTAAGGAAAAGGCACTGGGGTAGAATCAATGATTGCAAAGCCATCCCCAGTGAAACAGTCGTCTCACAACATAAACCACTGGTTACCACAATTAGAGCTGCAAGCAGTGGTCAGATAAGACTAAGGTCAACAGAGACCAGGTTGAAGACCTAAAAGTTGACGGGAGAGAAAGTACAATAGTTCAAGGAATTACTCAGGGCTCTATCACCCCAAGAAGAGGAGGAAATAGGTGGAGTTAAAGAATGGCAGCACCTTAAAACAGCATGTGTGAGGACTACAAAACAGATACTGTATGTGGCTGATCCAGGTACGGAAATAAGGTACATAAGGAAAGCTGGTGGTGGAATGCAGAAGTTCAGAAAGTTGTCTGAAGAAAGAAGGAGTGCAGGAAAAATGGATGATAAAAAAGACTGACCAGGTTAGGAAGGAATACTGGTTGGCTAACAAAGAAGCTAAGAAAGGACTTGAAATAGCAAAGAATAAAGCATCGGAGGCACTCTAACATCTGGAGAGGGACTCAGTAGGTGGCACAAATAATCTATATCAGGTTGCAATGCAAAGACAGAAAGATAAAGAAGATAGTAGGACACCCTTCATAAGAGATGCCAGCAACAACCTGCTCACCAGTCCACGGAACATCAAAGGCAGATGGAAGGAGTATTTCCGGCAGCTTCTGAATGAAGAAAACCCCACAGAAGCTGTACTGCCCCAGAAGCAGCCTACAATGAGAGAAGAAGAGGAGCCCACCCTAGGGGAAGTAAGAACAGCACTAAGGAAAATTAAGTCGGGGAAAGCAGCAGGCTCAGACAAGGTCACAGCAGATATGATAAAGATGCTGGGTGAGGTAGGGGAGAAATGGCTCCTGAGGGAACTCATAGTAGTGTGGAGAGAAAGGCATATCCCAGATGACTAGAGAATAAGCATACTTATGCTGGTGTACAAGAATAAATGGCACATCCACAACTGTGGGCAGTACAGAGGCATCAAACTCCTATCACATTGCATGAAAGTTCTGGAAAGGGTGACTGATAATCACAGAACAGTAGAATGTAAGATGGGAGATGAACCTTTTGGATTCAGATCAGGATGCAACACAACTGACCCGATGTTTTCAATGAGACAGATGGTTGAGATGAAACTAGAGATAAGGAAAAAGTACAACTGGGCATTTCTAGACTTGGAGAAAGCACATGACAAGGTCCCAAGAAAGCTGATCTGGGCAGTACTGCAATGGTTTGAAGTCCCAGAAACACAGGTAAAATTACTGTAAGTTATGTAAAAGGACTGAATGACTCAAGTATGAATAGTGTTCGGCCATACAGGGGGGTTCCCAGTGGGAGTGGGTGTACACCAGGGGTCAGCTGTGAGCCCACTGCTGTTCATACTGGTGATGGACTACTTCAGCAAACAAGTTGGAGCGGACAGATCAACAAAGTTGTTGTATGCAGACAACGTGGCATTACAAGCAGGCTCTGAGCAAGAACTTCAGCAAAGGATAAGGGAGTGAAATGCAAAACTGAAGGCACAGGTGTATAAGACAGTGGTGCAACCAGTACTACTGTATGGTACACAAACCTGGGCAGTAAAGGCAGAGCAGATGAAGAAGCTAGAGGTGATGGAGATGAAGTGCCTGAAAAGGGTGGTAGGATGCACACTGTGGCACAGATGAAGAAATAAAGGCATAAGAGTGGAAGCCGAAGTAGCTCTAATTGCAGAAAAGATCAATGAGAACAGATTACGGTGGTTTGGACACGCGCAGAAATGCAGAAGACAATCTGGCTTAGAAGATTTGGGACAGACAGGAAGAAGGTTAGAGGAAATGAGGACATCCAGCAAAGCGGTGGATGAATTGTGAGAAAGATCTGTGACAGTCAGGCATGAATGTCAAAGAAGGTAGGAGGGTGGTATTGAATCAAGACAGATGGTGACAGTTAATGCAATATCCCAACCCCATGTAGAAAAATGGGAAAAAAGGGGGCTGATGATGATAATGATTGTATGGATTTTTCATTCCCTAAATTTAGAAATGTCTGCAGGAGCCATGAGACCACAACCAGGCTAGGGGATGGTGGGGGTACAGCATTATGATTGCTTTCCTAGAAACTGCAACTTTTGTAGCTCGTATATAATATCATACAAAATTAATAGTGACTTGCCATAAGATATAAGTGATGCAAACTTACGAATGACATACATACAGCTGAATATTTTAAAGTTAGCTCTGAACAGTGGTTTGCAAGGTTAATAACAAGTGTTGGGAATATGACCTTCCTTTAAATGACCATCTGCTTGCCTACCAGGAGCAGACCAAAGCACCAGTAATCATTTCTTCACCCATCCACAGAGGCCCTGGTGACTCTGAATGTATCAACTCAGTAATGTTCAGCTCATGTTATAACAACTTCTTAAAGATAAAACACACACACACACACACACACACACACACACACACACACACACACACACACACACACACACACCTTGAAACAAGCAGATAAATCAAACAACAGTTATCAATGATGATTTACAAACTTTGTGATTATTGTATAATACATACTACCACAAGGCCCAGTCACCCTTTCAAAACAGTGAAATGCTGCATATCCACAAGAAAACAATGTGGAATGGCTCAGAAAATTAGGAATGCAAGTGGGCCAGTGTTCCTTTATTTATACCACATAGACCTAGAAGTTGTAAAAACTTTTAGCAGTGGGACACATTCAAATGGGATGAATACACTACTTTCTCTTTCTGTTCTTTTTCTTCATATCTCCCAGCTGAGGAGGGAATTTCCATTCAGCAAAACATGGCCCCTACTGATTACCACATCAGTTGCAACCCCCTAAGCACACAACATGTGGAGAGAGACCTGGGTACTCAGGTTGACAACAATCTCACATTCAACCATCGTGTAGCGGCAGTCATCAGAAAAGCCTTTTACTTGGTTCATCTTATAAGTAAAGGGATTTCATTCAGAAAAAAGGAGGTTATTGCCTCTCCGTACTCCTCCTTCATTAGGCCAATAATTGGGTATAATACACTGTTTACTATGTATCTCTACAAACACCTGCACCAACTGGAAAGGCCACAGAAATACCTCACAAAGAGAATTCAAGGCCTCTAACTGCTGTCCTATGTAGACCGGCTCAAATCATTATCACTGTACTCGGTATCACACAGATTGCTCAGAGGTGATCTGTGTCTCGCCTGCAAGGCAATATCAGACCCTGCCCTACTAGAGATGCTGCATATCTGTAAGTCTAACTCCTCGCACATTACCTGCTTGAAAGCCCTAAATCTAATATGCGACATCAACAAAACCTGCTGGAGAGACAGGTTTGTCTCCCAGAGGCTGCCCCATCTCTGGAATAGACTTTTCATACATATCAAACAGAGTACCTCGCTGACCTTTTTCAAGCATAACCTTAATGAGTGGATGGGAAACCATAAATTTGTCCCAGGGGTTTCACCTGTGTCCCTTACTGCAGGTGCTGACTGAGGTTTCTTTTTTGGGGCTAAACTCTTGCCTAGGCTTGTAAGGGCCCCAGGACCATTAGCCTAGTAACCTCCTATGATCCTATAATCAGAATCAGTATGAAGTGTAGACTTCCCAGGCTGGTACAGTCTGCACTTAAGTATGACAAACAGTCTCTGTTAACTGATATAGAAGAATATGACCCTTAGTAGAAATCTTATCCTTTATTAAAGCAGTTGCATAGTTCCCATAAATCAGATATCTGAATTATTTGCTGAAGGAAATGTACAATGCCAATAATCAATTTCACTCAAGCGAGTTGTCAAGGGTTCTTATTAATACTGAATGATAAAGTTCTTCATTGCGCATTGCTGTTTACATACCATTACTTAAACAATGCAGTTTAAAGTAACATCATCAACAGCATTTATAAATAAAAAATTAGTTATCATTTTGAATTTGTAATTAAAAGAATATAATGCTATGAATTAAAACTTTTTTCAGAAAACTTATGAGCTTACTTGTTGTCTCTCTCTGTCTCACCCCTCCCCCTTTTTTCTATCTATTATTACTTTTTTCCTGCAGGACTAGATCACCCTGGGACTAATCAGCCACATGCCTTACAGGTAAGGGAATGTTCGCCACCTCCCCTGCCTAGTCAGGAACGCCTTCACAAGTTGAAGCAGTGGCTCCACCTTTGTGAGCCTTCCCATTATACAGGAGCCTACTCACCCATAAGTAATGGCAGATTAAAGATCTGGCTGAGGCGGCAGATGAGACGGCTGTGGAGAGACAACTACACTCACTAGAAGTCCTACTCCAGTGAGTATGAGACTTGTTGCCCCGGCAGGCTCTGATCACTGGAGGCCTCCTCTTTCAACATCAGGATCCCCCCTCCGGGTCTATCACAGAAGGGGATACTTGAGGTCTTCTGGACTGTGATGGTAACTAATCTCTGATCTCCTTCCCCTTCTTTTTGCGTCTGTCTGTCATCTGTATATATTGTCTCCCCACCATCATCAGCCCACCAGTATTCTTGTCTGTGTTTTATGTTATGTCCTCCTAAACTCTCCACTAACCCTGTTTCCCACACTCTCTACCTTTACTCATTCTCAACTTTCCTCTTATAAAATCATTGGAAAAAGGATATCTATCCTGCACAAAGTATACAGTCATTTCTCTCCCAATTCCTCCAGCATAGTCCTCTTAATGTGCTCCTGTTGTGTGTCCTTTGTCTTCTCTCTTCCCTGTTTCCAGCTGTCCTATCTTCTCCCTTTCCAACCTTATAAAAGAACAATCAGGGTGTCTATAGAGGAACATAATTTTGAGCAAATAATAAAATCTTACAACAGTTTCAGCTTACTGCTGGACAGCGGTGCTCAGTGAAGCTCAGTCCAGAATCACATAGAAGATATCAAGAGATCCATGGAGACTCATGCCTGTCACCACATATACAAAGTATCCAAAAATATCATAACTTTGCATACATAATACTTTCAATGCACATAACTATACTAATTTTTATCTATTTTACAGTGTTGAAGATTGGCATGTCTCATGTGGGAGTTTTAATGCAATGCTGTAATCAGTGTCGTTCAATCACACACTTACATACAGAGGTCATGCTCTTCAATGACGGACTCTGCATGTATGTGAATTGTGCGACTCTGAGTACTGCCCTACAGGTTTGTCCGCTTCCCCTTTGCCTTAACTATAGGTTTAGCAAGTACATCTCCAATCTTGAGGACTCTTTCTTACTTAAATAAAAATAGTTAATAACAGAGCTGACTAACACTTTCGAACATTTGAACAACACTTTGAAGTGTTCACATGTCTTTATTACTAATTCCATCTCCTGCTTGTGCTTTGCTTTATTTTTGTTCATTTTGCATAATACTATGCTTAAACATAATTGAATTTCATTTCAGTAAGTGAAGTTACTTGGATGTTACTAGCACCAGTTACCTTGCCCACCCAGAGCAAAACTTTTTTATAAAAGATTTTGTAAATAATATCTGCAATCTGTTGTGTCTGAGAAAAATGTTTAGACTCAAACACAATTTAGCAATTTATGTCTTTACGTTTACTACATCTTCTATATCTATGCAATGTTTTCTTGTTATGCTCAATATCATTATTTAAATTTTCTTTGTTTTCCTGATTTTGTCACACAGTACATATAATTTGTCTGTCCAGTTTATTTATTTCAGTATTCAAATCAAAAAGTTCAGCCTCATTTCCAATTCTTTTTTCTCTCTCATATTAAATAAGTATCTTGTTGTTATAGAAATATATGATCCAGTCCTTGTGTGCCTAGACCCTGATATTAAACATTTTTTCATTCAATTTCCCTTTCAAAGCTTATCATAATCATTCTGACATCTTTCTACTGACCACATCAGTCCGATTATCTTTATGTAATGACTATTTGGACTTGTATTAATCTTCTATGCACAGGTTTAGGTTTCAGTTTGGCAGAATTATCAAGCAGTAATTTAATCTTGGGGCGGCTTTTGGTACTGGCTACTGGCCTACAGCTCCCAGTGTAAAAAAAAAAAGAGAGAAAAGAAATAAAAATAGAAACTATTCTATTAAATTTACTTATTTCCTATAAAATTTAATTTTACCATTACTGATACTGAGAATGGAACTCCACTCATGCAGAGTTCCAAGACCTTCAGAGTTGTTCTAAAAAAAAAAAAAAAGAAATCAGCTTATTCTGTCTGCTGGGATGTTTTCAAAACAGACAAGCATTAGCTCTACTCCACACTAGGAATGAGGCAATTATGCTGCATTACAGTCTTCCTGCCTTCTACAGAAGGCAGACACATCATAAAGAAACACCTCATTAAGCTGCTGTTGAAAGAAATGAGGAAACCTTTCTGTTATCTCTGGCTGCCTCAGGTGACTGAGACAGACTGAGATGTGAAGAAATTAACATGTGTAGGAGTACAGAGGATTGAGCAATTCAAATATATATTTTTACATGCACAGTAGCGTTGTCGCCTCACAGCAAGAGGTTCGCCCGTTCAATTTTCAGCTGGAGTGCCTTCTGTGTGGAGTCTGCATGTCCTCCCCACGGTCGAGTGGTGTTCGAAAGACATGCGTGAATGGGCATGCCTTCATTGAAGGTTGGGCATTGGGCTGGCAACTCGGCACCATAAATAAAAATCTACTGCCAATCATTAGCGGACCGGAGTTCCACTGTGGTGACCCCTAACCGGGAAAAGCCGAAAGAAAAACAACAACAACAACATATATTTTTACATGCACGCTGCTTGCTACTACCAGCATAACGGAAGGCAATTACTTAAATTATGTAAGAGTGTGTGTGTGTGTGTGTGTGTGTGTGTGTGCGCATCTTTGTATTAAATGTTAGAATTCACATTGAAATAATGATCTTGGCTAATGATATAAATTCAAAGCATATGTAAGGACAACATTTTCTGCTAATAAATCCTTCATAATTTGAACTCAAAATAATGATAACAACATTACAGTTTATATTATAATTACTTTAAAAGTAACAATAGGTATTTTTTAAAAGAAATACATTGAGAATTCTTTTGTCCCCACCCACATGTGTGTATATGTGTGTGAATGTGTGTGCGTGTGTGTGCGTGTGTGTGTGGGAGGGGTTATAGATATCTTAAACTGCTTTATACCACAATCTGTGTTTTTTTTCATGAAATGTTTAGCCTTCTCAGAGGACGGCCATGGTGGTGCAGCGGTTAGCGTTGTCGCCTCACAGCAACAGGTTCTCCGGTTCGATTCTCGGCTGGGGTGCCTTCTGTGTGGAGTCTCCATGTCCTCCCTGTGGTCGCGTGGGTTTCCTCTGGGTGCTCTGATTTCCTCCCACATCCCAAAGACATGCAGTAGGTGGATTGGACACTCTAAATTAGCCCTAGGTGTGAGAGTGTGTGTGCCTTCTGTGGAAGGTTGGGCGCCGGGCTGGCAACTCAACACCATAAAACTCCACTGCCAATCATGAGCGGACAGATGATTCGCTGTGGCGACCCCTAACCGGGAAAAGCTGAAAGAAGAAGTTTAGCCTTCTCAGAAATCAGTGAGTATTGCAGTCACTGAAGACAGATATTTGAGTTTCAGACTTAACAGCTTTCTGGAAAAGGCATGCTTATGCAAAGCCTATTTTTCTTGCAATTTTCTAAGTATATAAAGAAAATATATGTCTCTGTGTTTGATCTTGTGTCCCCTATTATTATGCAGTTTTCTCCTTGATTTTTGAACTAAAATGTTGAGAGGTTTTTGAAGAGGAGGGAGTGCAGTATGCTGTAAACAGTATTCTGATAGAAGTGCTCCGAGAAAATAAATTCCTGTGTGGCAGTTATTTATGTATTTATTCATTTGTTTGATTGCAATAAATTATTTTAGGTGCACAGTGACAATCATACAAGTGGCTATAATGGATTGTCACATCTGTGTGTGTTGTGGATGGCATAGATGCTCTCAGCTGTCCCTGATTTTGTAAAATATCTCAGATTTTTATGGAGTCATATTTTGATCTGTTCTTAAAGTTTGTGGTTTTCCTGGCAAATCAATGAGGATTGCAGCCATTAAATAATGGTTCATAGGTGTGTACTAGGCTAATGGCCCTGGAGCCTTTACAAGCCCAGCCCAAAAAAATTCCCCAGGTACTGTGCCACCTGATGGCAGTTCACAGTGCCCCTATCCAGTAGGGCAACTGGAATGATCTCCGGAATGAACCTCCCCTACCCATCCATCTGTCACAATCTCGCCTGAAGAGGGCCAGCGAGGTGCTCTGCTTGATATGAACGGGAAGCCCATTCCAGAGCATGGGCAGTCTCCAGGAGATTAATCTGTCCTTCCAGCATGTTCTGTTAATAACTTATAACTTTGTAACAAAGCAGTCAAAAGGACTTTCAAAAGTCAACTCCAACAAAAGTTATAAATCAATAAAAATGATTGAGAATCTGAAACAAGTATTAACATTGTAACAAAAGTAAAGTCAGTGATATTCCATGATGTGTGTGCAGCATCATACATGAACATCAGGTAGCTGCTGGCATGTTCACACCTGCAACTGCATGAGGAAATCAAAGATCAACTCAAGTGTGACTTTTGGTAAGAGTTGAGCAGTCTGGTACCAGACTAAACCCATCAGGGTCTAAAACACTACTTGCTGTCTTGTCAGACCACCTTAGTGCTTCTTGCATGGTTGCTAGTTGTTGTTGTTTGTCTTTTCGGCTTTTCCCGGTAAGGGGTCGCCACAGCGGAACTCCAGTCCACTAATGATTGGCAGTAGATTTTTATGGTGCCGAGTTGCCAGCCCGATGCCCAACCTTCAGTGAAGGCACGCCCATTCACGCATGTCTTTCGGTGGCCACTCAACAGGGTTGCTAGTTATAGGCTTTAATTTCCCATCAATGGAAGTCTTTAAACCACATTCTCCTACTAATACATGGGAATGGGGAATAGAGGTAGGTACCAACACAAACCCAATTTGGCCAAAGAAAGAATCTATGCACCTAAGATAATCTGAGAAGAATACATCCCCAGTGTTATCACAATTTTGGTGGGACACTAAGGAAACGGACACTAGGAGAGAAGAACAAGCTTTCAGATACGTGTTCTGGTTGTTTTCAAGACAAACAACAACAACTGACTGAAAATACACAACTTACCATGTGTTCAAGTCACCATCTGCAATCTCCAGCACTGAATCTATCAAGCAAATCAAGTGTACAGGCTATCTTCATGAGGACTTAGTACTTGAAACCATGAAATTCATCTGAGTGAGGCAATTAAGAGTCAACTTTGTACAGCTTTGACTTTGTAAGCTTTGGCTTACAGAAGAGAACATTTCTCTTAACTAAACTGGACTTCCCAGACTGTGATATGATTCTTTATATCTGGTTCAAGACAAGGGGCAGGATTCACGAAACCTCCGTGTAAGAGTTACTATGTCTTACACAGAGGCTGCAGTTAAACGGTGTGATGTCAGCATGCCATGCATATTCATGAGGGCATGCTGAATCACACCCTAGGCTAACACGGTCCGTGTAGGAAAGTAGGGGGCGTGTCCACACGGCGAGTTCTGCAAAGGGACACGTCCCCAGAAGAGTCACAGTCCTGAAAGTAAACTACCACGAGTGAGTCCACGGAAATGTCAAGAAACACAACACCACACATGCCCCCACAGACTATAAACCCAACTGTAATGTAAAACGTAAAAATAACAGTTTAATTCTTTTTTTTTTATAATTTCAAAAATGTTTGCCCGTAGTTGCGCTCATTTGCGCGGGTGTGCCCTTCGCTCAGCCCCAGTTAGCAGTCATTGAAAAAGCATATAAGATCTAAATATGCAAATTAAGCCAAGTAGCAATAGCGTAGCGGTAGAGACGTTGGCCAAAGAGGAGGTAGTCACGGTTCGAGACCCAACAACATCATTTTCTATTTTTAGCAAAATAAGCACGAAACAATCCCCTGACATATATGTATATATATATATATATATATATATATATATATATATATATATATATATATATATAACTATAATGTAAGTAAAATGTAATGAAATGGGCCATGTATTTTTGAAGAAATCTGACACAATAAAAAAAAAAAAAGTTTTTATAAGTGCCCATAGCTGAGCAGCGCTCTAACAAGCTGAGTATGACTGCCCGCAGGTGAGCAGTGGTTTAACAGGTGTAATATGAGTGCCCGGAGTTGAGCAGCCCTTTAACACGCTGAAACTGTGTGCCCATAGCTGAGCAATGCTTCACACAGCGTAATATGCATGCTCATAGCCAAATAACGCGTTAACCAGCGTAAGCCGTTTGCGCAGAGCTGCGCAGCGTGCCAACCGGCTTACCGGCGGACAACGTTGAGCAAGCTGTATCAAAGCCGCCTTTACACAGACACACCTCCTAGCCTGTCTAGACAGTAGTAAAATAAAAAAGCAAAGCCCAGGCTCGAACCCAGGATACTGTGCACCATAGTCAAAGTACTGAACCACTAAGCCATGACAGTTGTACTGAGAAATGCAGTATTAGCATATATATAGGAATGAATGGAAATAGAAGCATGACAAAGCAGGTTTTTTTAAGATGATACATTTCCAAAATGGCCAATCACAGATAAGTGCGGAAAAAACGGCATATACAAGCCCCATAGGCGGGAATACACAGCATAACTGATTGTGGAACCTATCTGCAGTCAGGATGGCAGGTGTAGGAGAGGGCAGTCACCTCCGAGCACAGAGTTGGGGTGTTGAGGAGTCCAAATATATGGTTTGGCTCCTAGTCTACGATCATGAGGCTCAACTCATGCAGGGCCAGGTTCTCTGGGGTGCGTACAAGGCAGAGGCGTAGAACCAGTTGGCACATAATCTCACCAGTGCCACAGGCATACCAAGGACTGGTGAACAGGTCTGTCACCACCATGCAGACCTGAAGAGACGTAAGCAGGACCAACTGAATCGTTGGATCCAGGAGGCCAGGTAAATGCCCAACGCCCCACTACTGAGTAAGTATCCATGTAATTAAGTATGTAAGAAATGATCCTAGCTGATATTATGGAGATGTATGTTCCAATATTACTTCATTTATATTACAGCTGCAGGTGTGCATTCCGTGAATTGGCGAGCCTATGATGATAGGCTGGTGCGGTTGCACCACCAGGCAGGTTAGTAATTATTTTGCTGTAATTGTTATAGAATATAAGTGAGACAGCTTGTAAAAGAGTTCAGTGTTGTTACATATTAATAAAGTTCAAATAACACTAGAAGAAAGATTCTGCTAGTACTGTATGATTAGATAAGTGATGCAGCCTGTAATCCAGAAATAAAAATTAAACAAGTCTGAAATAGAGATTTTCCACCTGTATTGTAATATCAGATAACTTGCTTCAGCCTGAAAATTACTGCTAAACAAGCTACAGACGATAGACATGTGTCAAATACATCCCTTTTTAAAATCTGCCATATGAAACAAGTGAGTCTGTTGGAAAGGATTGTTGTAACCAAGTAAGAAATGTTAATAACGCCTAGAATTAAGTACCATCTTGAATTGTAAAAATAAAACAAGTGAGAGTGTGATAAAGAGGTATGAATCGACCAAGAAAGCTGTAATAAGTCTTGAATAAAGTTATACTGCAGTCAGTACATAATGAAATGAATGAGACAGCCACAACCAAAGAGTGAAATGTTTGTAATAACGTACTGAAGCTGGAATGTGTCTGTCCCACAATTTGGATATGTTGCTGTACCCTTGCAATATGGAGATAGTATGGTTGTATGAAATACTGAACATCCACAGTTGTCCAGAGCCATATAAATCAAATGTAGCAGGATGCTGTACCTGAACACAGCCAGATATGAACGTGCATGAATAAAAATGCAATGTATATTAATGTAGCAGTAACATTCCCATCAACAACATTCCTAAGGTTACATATAGGAAACTGTACTAAGACATGTAGGGTATATATATCTGCAGCTACTAGAAATGTACAGCATATGTATAGGTAGTTGAAGCTGTTAATGAAATATTTCTTCGCCCTACCCTATTTTCACAAATAATGCCATTCCACACCAAACTGGGTATGTGTATTCACAATTAATTCCCATGGACATTTGTCCTGTTGGTTCATACATATTTGCATGTACATTGATGCATGTGCCCTGTTCACATATCCAAACCTGATGGCCTGTTGCCATCAATCAATCCTGCATGCTGTTGGATTGTGTACTGTTGTTCAAAATATGCATGTGTTATGCTTGCTGTTCAATGTTTGGAATTCATGGGTGTTTGGTTAATGGGAATACTGATGCATGCTGTTACAACTAATTTTGAATGGTATTGTTTGTTACTAACCCAAAATGTTACAAAATATTGCTGAACATAGGACAACAGGGAAGGCGGGTTCCAGCGGACCCACCTCTCCCACCTCAGCTGGCGAGTGCACCTGGCACTAGTGCCCAGGCCGGAACCTCCTCCGGTGGCCCTGTGCCACCTTCGGGTGGAAGCGCTGCAGGGGATGGGGCTCATCCCCCCTCTGCAAGCATGGTCGGAGGAGAACGTCCACTCACCCTCCAAAGTGTCCGGTCTGTGGTGCGTAGCGAGATCAGGCATTCTGTGCTTGAACCCCTACGCCAGCTTGAGGCACAGGTGGCGCAACTCACGGGTGTGCCTGCCCATCCTACACAGCCCCCAACACAGCCCCATCCTGGGCAGTGAAGGCGCAGTGGCAACTGCCCATGGGTGGGGATCTCAGTTCCACTGTTGCCATCTGTGGGCTCATGGGTTCGCAATATCCAAACATCCGTCCCTGTCAATTGTTTCCCCCCCACATGTGTCATACTCCGCCCCTGTATGCGTCTTGTTTGTCTTGTCTGTTAACCTCCCCTACCTACCTCCCCAAATATACCTACTTCCTGTACCTCACATTCCACTCTCACCTGAAAAAAAAATAAAAAAAGGGCACTCTATTCCCACAAAAAAATTACGCCCCATACATAGCTGCCCATTTTGCAGACATGTCTGCTGGACATGTGAACTGGTAATTAAAATTGGCTGTACAACATATTTTGTTGTCCTCAACCCTCTCTCAGGGGTGGAAGGTTTCAAATTTCACACCAAATTACACACATATGCACAGCTGTTGCTGATAAAGAAATGGGCAGCTATGGGCCTTTCCTACATTCTTCCTGCAAATCCCGAGCTTGTTTTCCTACTGTCCTATCCTCTTTGTGCCCCCTTTTTCACCATTTTCCTATCTCCCCATTTTCTTTTCTTTCAAAGAAATTAGCGCGGGTGTGCGCAAGAGTAAGCACTTTTAAGCAGTAGTCAGCGGGTGTGGGCTTGTGTGTGCTTAGCTAAGCATGTGTGCGTGAAGCTAAGCAACACTGCGCATGCGTGAGCACCACGCAAATCAGCGCAAACCCGCTTACAACTGCTTAAAAGTGCCTTAGTCACTCTGAATGACAAGGCCTGTAGTCTGCTCAGCAGCAACATAAAATTCCTCTGTCAGTCTCGAACCCAGGACCTTGGAAACACTAGTCTGCATGACTTACCACTAAGCCATGACTGATATACAAGAACTTTGTGCTGAAAGCAATATATCATGAAATAGGAGGACTGAATGTAAAGGGAACATAGAAAGGCTATTACACAAAGCTTTTCTTGTATCTTTACTGGCAATTCTTGTGGAATTGCATTACATTAGTGTGATAAGAGAAACAGCCATGCTAGTAGGTAATAATGTGACAGTAGCACCTTGCAAACCACACACACTATCAGAGCAGGATAAACACCACCATATTTGAATAGGTAAGAGGCCAGACCTCGCAACTGTGACTGATTTACAGGGATGTTCTTGATTTGCAAACAAATGTTAACTGTGCCCCACTGAGGCAGAAAGGTGTGGAATCCCACGTAATGGTAACTGTCAATTAGTTAAAGTACACACTACTTGCATGTCAGAAATGGTGTAGTAATACATATGCTCAAAATACCCCACAGTCACAACTGCAGAATATCTGAAATATATCACGGGTGTATCCCACTGATATGTACCATGCCCTGAATATATACACCTGAGAGTATCTGAGGCCTGCAAGTGTCAGAAACTCACAGGCATATCATTCTGTCTGCTGTCACACACTCTATGAATAGCTGTAGAATTGCTTCCACAAGCACACCCTCATGTAGGAGTACAGCCCAGAAATATCAAAGGATGTAGCCATCTAATAAAATAAGGACAGTATAGCAGTTTACAAGCACTGCATGTGCCTGATATTCATAACTGTTAGTACAAAGTACAAGGCCCCACTACTGCTCAGCAGCAAAATAAGATACCCTTGTAGGTGTCAAACCCCACACCTTGGCCTTACCAGACTGCATGCAGTACCACCAAACCACACCAAACATATAAGAAATTGCTGCTGAAAGAAATATATCATGCATTACAAGGAGTGAATGTAAATGGAAAATAGGAAAGCCATAGCAACACATTCCAGTAAAGACACATAGCAGGCCTTCAAGGAATGAATGTAAAGGCTAAATAGTGAAGCCATAGCAACAAATTGCAAGGGCTACTGTTGTATACCATTTAATCCACAAATCCCACAGGAAAGCACATACTCCCATGTAAACAGTATTAGTATTATTAGGTGTGAGTTAACATACACACTGAGAAGAATGAACTGGAAGAAGCAACAGTCAGGTTTCAGTACAACATGCATTTCAGTGCCTACAACACAGCCTTAGATATGAGAGACATACCAACCTTTACACTCACAGAACAGTGTCCACAGCAAACCAGCATGGTCCCCACCTTGAAAAACTGAAAGAGCTATGCCTACCTAACCTAACATTTTATAGCACTGTCCTGAAATCACAGTGAGAACTGCAATTACCACACAGCAGGCTGCACGCAATTAGTAAATGCTGGCTAACAATTGCTGCAGAGGCCATCACATGCACATGTGCAGATACCTACAAAAGTAGCCTGTACTCCCAGTCCACACATGCAATAATATCATTGCAGCAATTGGAGGGAGAGAGAGAGAGAGAGAGAGAGAGAGAATGGAAAATAGGAAAGCCATAGCAACACATTCCAGTAAAGACACATAGCAGGCCTTCAAGGAGTGAATGTAAAGGCTAAATAGTGAAGCCATAGCAACAAATTGCAAGGGCTACTGTTGTATACCATTTAATCCACAAATCCCACAGGAAAGCACATACTCCCATGTAAACAGTATTAGTATTATTAGGTGTGAGTTAACATACACACTGAGAAGAATGAACTGGAAGAAGCAACAGTCAGGTTTCAGTACAACATGCATTTCAGTGCCTACAACACAGCCTTAGATATGAGAGACATACCAACCTTTACACTCACAGAACAGTGTCTACAGCAAACCAGCATGGTCCCCACCTTGAAAAACTGAAAGGGCTATGCCTACCTAACCTAACATTTTATAGCACTGTCCTGAAATCACAGTGAGAACTGCAATTACCACACAGCAGGCTGCATGCAATTAGTAAATGCTGGCTAACAATTGCTGCAGAGGCCATCACATGCACATGTGCAGATACCTACAAAAGCAGCCTGTACTCCCAGTCCACACATGCAATAATATCATTGCAGCAACTGGAGGGAGAGAGAGAGAGAGACCAAAATAAAAAGTAATAAAAAGAAAAAACCATCAAGACAGCAGTAGCAAGCCACCAGCAAGCCATACAGCAGCAAGGCAGCCAGCAGCAAGGCAGACAGCCAGCAAGCCAACCAGCAGCAAGCCATCCAAAACAGCAGTCAGAAACAAAGGTAATGTAAACTACATAATCTAATAATCTACATACAGTGAACCCTCCATATGTGTTAGCAGTCTGTATCTATATGTATTTGAAGATGTGCATAGGGCAAGGGACATACTGCAACTGTTAGTGAAGGCTGGACATACATATGTAGTTGAAGGTTGCTATGTGTACATATCAATGTAGGTTGTAGTACAACGTACAATGTAGGTTGTACAGTAATGGATGTTTAGCAGTATGTTAGTGTGTGTATGCGTATGTGTAAATAAAAAAATATATATATATGTGTGTATATGTATATTTATATATGTGTATATGTATATATATATATATATATATATATATATATATATATATGTACGTGTACATAGAGAGGTATGTATAAATAGATAGACATATATAGATACATAGAATATGTATATACATATATATGTAATAGACACATACATATATAGATATATATAAATACATACACATATACAGACAGATATGAATGTCTAGAGATATGTATGTATATGAATCTCTCTCTCTCTCTCTCTCTCTCTCTATATATATATATATATGTATATATATATATATATATATATATATATATATATATATATATACATATATATACTGAGAGAGGCACATGTGTGCAGATGTATTGCAACAGGTGCCTGGTGACAAAGGCATGGACTGAACACCATTGTGGACACTGGAGTACCATTCCCCATTCCAAAACACTTTAACCACTAACCACCACATAGGTGGCTGCCTGCCTACTACTGGATGTGTCAGAAGGGAACATGAAAAACAAGTGTACAATAGCCTCCCCTTTGATATTCACAGTGGCACACTAGTCTTGTAATCCCTGTACATGGTACGTGTCAGCACAAATGGTGTGCCAGCTAGGGAAATGTAGGTCACTGTACCCCTCTATACCTCACAATGTCTTACACGGTATGTACCTCCCATGACAACTACAGCAAGGGAAAGGGACACAGACATACCTAACAAACAGTGATAATGTCCTCAAACACATTACCTATGCAGAGTGACTGACAAAACCACAGATAGAGTGCCTTTCATACTACCTATGCAGAGTTTACCACTGCTGGATATACAGAGTTATGTCACACCCATACCAGTTGTCCAACAACCATGGTAACACCTCACAATCTGTCCAGCCTAAATGACCTATGTCCGTCATCCTTGGCACCGCAGTAAAGAGCACATGCTGGAGGTACAGTTTCCTATCCACAAACAAGCCATACCCTGGAGTAAACCACCCAGCATTAAGAAGCAAGGCTCCTTATTAGCAGATGTCAGACATACTCCTGATGAATGTTATGCAGATAGGTAATATGCCATATGAGTCACCCTGTGCAACTGTTTGACAGGAGCAAGTACAATCACATTACATGTGTCCCAAGGGGCAGGGTAGCATAACAGTATGCTGCCGTAGGCCCAGGGCCAATAGCATAGTACCTACCTATGACACAATGCACACACACATGTACTCATTGCAATACCAACTACGTGAGGTGGAATGAGTGTGCCACTGACTGTGTGCAAGGTCTGTAATGGTGTGATTGCTCAGCATGACTTTGTGTCTGTCATGGTAGTGTGTCTCCTCGGTGTGAGGCCAGAGAAAGATGTGTCAGTTATTGGGATACAAACATACTACATTGCCATATGTTGTGCTGTGGTTCTCTGTATATGACTGCAGTGTAGGTAGGGGTATGGCTGCAAAGACTAGGGTGCATTACCATTAAAACTGTAACTGTGCATTGCATGCATTGCATGGGATGACAATATTCTCCATCCATTACCTTGACACATACCCCCAGTGTGAGGTTGTGCATTGGATCTCAAACAGTGTGCCGAGTGCTGGTGTATACTAGTTTGTTGTATGGAGTGTGGCAGGCAGATGCTATATATGGCAGTTCAGTGATATCAGTACAGTACAGTATTATGTGTACCATATTACTTGCTCACATATTTTTCTTTTCCTTCCAGGGCGATGGTGCATCAGCGCAACCCCTGTTATTCGACTGCAGAGGATGAGGAGATACACCAGAGCCTGGTGCGGGATTTTTCAACACTCTTTTCCCGGACCAGTCAGAACCAGCAAAAGAGGGCTGCACTGTGGCAAGACCTTGTCTGTCGGGTAAATGACATAGGCATGCATAACCGGACATATGAGCAGGTACGCCATCACTGCAGTGATTTAATTAGAAATGTCCGTCAGTGTGCGCCTGATATCCACAGGCAACAGCTTGCCACAGGTGGTGGGGTACCTATACACCCCCCCTCACCAGACTGGAGGAGCTCCTCCTAAGTGTTGTGGCTCCAGCCCAACAACATCCACACAGACGTGTGTAATGATGGAGGCTGGAGCCACCCAGCATGTGGGCATGGAGTGTGCAGGTAACATGCCATATCTGTAGTTGACTGTTCTCTGCACTGGTAGTTTATGCATGTGTGAGATGTGTACTGTGTTTGTAGCTGTTATCTTGGAAATTATTGTGCAAGATTGATATTCTCAATATCAGCAGTACACCTGTGAAAGCCAATTGTTGTACTACTGTACTGTATCATACTCACAGTATCAATGGCACAGTTGTGCCCACTGACAAAAACTGTCTTATTTGTGCAGGTCCCTATGGAGTAACAGCAAGGCAGCCAATCCATGCTGGTGAGTGTGTAATAACAACAATTTTAATACTAATGATAATAATAGTAATAATACCCTCAAACAGTATTGTTATATGTTGGATTGCAGGTGTGTTTGTGTGAGTGTTTGTATCTCATGTACTGAGGAGTGTGCATGTGCCCATGTGTGCATGTGCCCATGTGCCCATGTGTGCATGTGCCCGTGTGCATCTGTGGTAACATTGTGTACATATTGTAAACTGTGTTTCCTGTCTTCTCACAGGTTCTGGTGTTGTTCTGGTGGTGTGCAGCAGGGAACCTGAAGCCACTGCTGGGGATAGTGATAATGATGATACATGTGTAATGGCACAGGGAGGTGTGACAGGGTCTGTTGTTGATCAGCCAATCGACAGTACACAGCAGTCAACCCCATCAATGCGCACAGTCATCCTGCCGATACATCCATTGTCACCAATGTCCTTAGGTGAGGGACAGCATACAGTGGGCATTAACCAGGGTAATGTGGTATCAGTGGCACATGCATCCCCTCACAGCAGCCATGGCCAGAGTCCTGACATTGTACCACACAGGCAGATGTCCAGGGGTTCTCGCTGGAGCATCCGTGGTTGTACTGCCTCTGTCAGACGTGCCCACAGAGGTCTTTCAACCTCAGCTATGTTCCGGGCTGTAATGCAGGCACAGGCACGTATGGAACGGTACACCAGACAGGGTCTGAGGGAGCTTAGAGCACATCGCACTGCTACGAATGACACTATGCGTGATGTTGCGGCTGCCATCCGTACTGTCGGCGAGGTCATTGACAGATGTTGGGGGGACACATTAGATCTGTTCCGCAACTACATGTCCATGAGCCAGGGCAGTGCAGGACGGTTGAGGCATTGACGTGGACGTATGCCAGCAGCATCAGCAGCTGGCAATCGTCGCGGACGACAACAAACCCGCAGCCGCTCACATAGTGCCAGTACCAGCCCCAGCAATGCTGGGTCAGTGCTGTCATCAGACCGCCCTAGGAGACCACGTGCACGTGGCTCTGGACAGTCCCAGCAGGGACATATGTCCAGTCATTAACCAACTGCTTCTGATGACAGTACCCAGTCTGGCTTAGTACCTGATACTGTCCGTACCACCCCTACAAGGCACAGGTCCCGTGTCCGTGGTCAGAGACAGTGATCTGTATGACCTTGCAGTTACAGTCTGTGGCTGTACACAAACACCCGTATATGGCAGCCATGAGGTGGAACTGTGTGCATGCATACACACATGCATAATGCTAACACCTAGGGCTAACACATACACACACAAACTGCATCAACATTGCCCCATGTTGTACTGTTCTCCCTCACTAACACACACACACACACATACATGTCGATTGGATGTGTCAATGGCAGACTCGGGCATACCAAGTACACACCCTGTGCATATGATGAAACTGTGCCACCTCCTGCAATCTGTAACATTGATGCAGGAACAGGATAGCATGGTGCTGATGCACAGGGTGACTACATAGAAATGTAGTAATATTATCATGTTGTTAACAGTACAGTGTAATGATATCATTGTGGGTATATCCCAGCATGCCTGATGCATTAACAGTATGATTGTCATTGTAGTTTGTTATACACCAGTGTTAATTCCAAAAGTGTAATGTCTGCACATCTTTGCATTCTGGTAGTAAGGCTGAAAACACAAACCCACCAACATAGGTAGCACAGGGGATAAGAAAATGGAAGTAATGATACTCAATGGCAGACATGTAAACCGCAAGATGCATGCAGTCCAAACTCTACTCAGCATGGAGAATGTTGATATCTGTGCAGTAACAGAAACCTGGTTCAAGGCTCCCAAGAGCATCCTAGCACTATCAGGTTACACCTCATACCATGCTTGACAGTCCCAAAACATGGAACTAACTATGAAAGGAGGGTGAGTCTCAATAAATGTCAAGGATACCCACACCCCCAGGTTGGTGCCACAGCATGAAGCATCACAGACTATCCACGTGCAACTAACAGTGGGTAAAACTGCCTTCCAGCTCATAGCCTGCTACAGACCACCCTCCTAAACCCAGGAAACCCACTTGGCCTACTTAAGAACACATGAATATATGAAGGTGTCTCCAAACAACATTATATTGGTCAACTTCATCTACCCACACATAGACTGGGAGCATTACTGTAGCTCCAACACCCTAGGCCAAAGGTTCCTAGAATTCATAAACTCAAATGCTATGGAACAACTTGTTACCACTCCCACAAGAGGGGAAAACATACTGCACATGATCATCACCAACATGTGGACTCTATGCTCCAGACCAGAAGTGTATCCCTCACTGGTAAGATGACACCATAGAGTAAACTCACTGTATATTCACATACCAACCGCAGCTCCTGCACAGAAAACCACAGTGAAAAAGCTGTGTAAAGCAAATTCCATGTATTCACATGAGGCAGGCTTCACACATAGGAACTAATTAAGGTCACAGGTACATATCTCTATGTGGCACACACATACCTCATGTGTGCACTGAATTACTGTTATATTACATGTCATACAATAATAAAAGCAACACCCACCACACATTGACAAACTGTGTGACAAAAACACACATGGCATTTGTAGGATTCAAACCCCTCCCTAACTATGTTATGACACTGGAGAGAGACACATTACTGGAACACGCTATTCGCATTACTGGGAAGGTTTCCCTTCTCCTGCTATACTTATAGGGTGCTGACATCATCAGTCTTTCCAAAGAGGAATGTACATCATGTAATGTGTTATTCCAGTTGCCAAAAGGTCCATTTCTTTCAACGAGAATTGCACACACCCTGCCCCCCCAAAACACACACTGGTCATTTGCAGGATTCAAACCCCTACGTAACTATGTTATGACACTGGAGTGAGACGCATTAGCAGAGCACGCTATTCACATTACTGGGAGGTTTCCCTTCTCCTGCTATAATTATAGGGTGCTGACATCATCAGTCTTTCCAAAGAGGAATGTACATCATGTAATGTGTTATTCCAGTTGCCAAAAGGTCCATTTCTTTCAAAGAGAACTGCACACACCCTGTCCCCCCCCAAACACACACACACTGAGCATTTGCAGGATTCAAACCCCTACCTAACTATGTTATGACACCGGAGAGAGACGCACTAGCAGAGAGTGCTATTCGCATTACTGGGAGGTTTCCCTTCTCCTGCTGTACTTATAGGGTGCTGACATCATCAGTCTTTCCAAAGAGGAATGTACATCATGTAATGTGTTGTTCCAGTTGCCAAAAGGTCCATTTCTTTCACAGAGAATTGCACACACCCTGCCCCTCCCAAACATACACACACTGAGCATTTGCCAGATTCAAACCCCTACCTAACTATGTTATGACACTTGAGAGAGAGACGCATTAGCGGAGCGTGCTATTCGCATTACTGGGAAATTTCCCTTCTCCTGCTATACTTATAGGGTGCTGACATCATCAGTCTTTCCAAAGAGGAATGTACATCATGTAATGTGTTATTCCAGTTGCCAAAAGGTCCATTTCTTTCAAAGAGAATTGCACACACCCTGCCCCCCACCCCCAAACACACAGCATTTGCAGGATTCAAACCCCTACTTAACTATGCTATGACACTTGAAAGAGACACATTAGCGGAGCGCGCTATTTGAATTACTGGGTGGCTTTTCTTCTCCTGCAGTATTTATAGGGTGCTGACATCATTATTTAGAAAGAGGTATATACCATCTATTACTATCCCTCAGTATGGGGGATAGAATATATATGCATTAACAGACGCCTACTTCAGGATCACATATGCACATCAGCATTGCCAGGTTATGTCTTATACCATGCTTCGTGACCACAAGACTTGTAACACACAACACAACCAGTTCAGACCACCCCTCCCATATCCAGGAACCACACTTGGCTTCCCTGGGAACAATGTAGGATATGAAGGTGTTCACATACACCATTACAGTGGTTAACTTCAGGTACAGGAATATTGAGTGGGGGAACTACTCAGGCCTCAACAACATCACCCTACAGCCACTACAATTTGTGAATCCATGTGCTATGGCAGAACCAGTCACCACAGCCACAAGGGGGAATACATATTGGACCTGACCATCAGCAACATGGGGACTCTATGTTCCACACCAGAGGTAGACCACCATTGTTAATATCTGACCATAACCAACTTTCCCTGGACATCCATATCCCATCCCCACCCCCAGGCAAGGAAAGCACTGCAAACAAAGTATTTCTCAAAAGCAGACTTCGCACTTCTGAAGACTGGGGTGGATTACTTCAAAGGACCCATGCTGGAGGATTATACAGCCCAATCTGCAGAACCCTTTACAAATGCATTCTATGAGCATCCAGAAGGTTTGCATTGATCATACTATCCCAAATAAAAATAAGACTCCTCCACAACAGGAGACCTGTCTGGTTTACACCAGCCATATATAAGCTGTACAACAGAAGGAGGGAGCTAATACATTACAGAGCAATATCCCACAGAGGGAGGACATCTCTGAGCAGTATTGGCAAGACACTTCAATCTCTCAAAATCATCACTTGCAAGTGTTGACAGTGAAATTGTCCAGACACTGCAGATAAGGCTCCCCTCAGTCTGGAATTGAATCCCAATGAATGTTAGACATAGCCCCTGGCCAACCCTCTGCCAGCAAACTCCATCCACATGGACGTGACATTGCAAATCCAACCCCTGGGATCTCCACTTTGTCCCTGCTTGACGGAGGCACAGCACACTAGCCTTAAATGGTGCCTTTTCTGACCTACTTTACAGAGGCACAGTAGCCTACTGTACTGGGAAGGCAAATGCCAAATACACTCTGGCTAAGCTTATGTATTCCCTAGGGCAAACAGCCTAGTACTGACTTGTACACCCATATGTTTAAGTTTCAGATGCACAATATTTGTTGCTGATAAACTGTTTGCAGGTCTTTATTGCCATAGCTTTTCCTGTTTCTATGAACAACTTGTGTATCTGTGGAAGATGTTTGAATATGAGAGGGATCCACTATATTATTTATGTCTCTGTTGTCATTTAACTGTGTGCACTGGGCAGATTGCTGTATTGTGGGAGGTTCCTGGCTTAACACATACAAATGGCAGATATGTGTGGCCAACTGCTACACTGAGACATGGCCTAAGTGTGTGAGCATGCCCAGTTCAGGCTTTCCAAGGCTTGTTGCCTGACATATGTCTCATTTATCTAAGTGTGCGAGCATGCCCAGTGTGACCTTTCCATATGTTGAGATCTGAGGTCCACCACATTTGTGGTTGTGTGTGAACTTCAACAATATTTCACATTTATAGTTGTGTGTTGGAAGTCATGTTGTGTTCTTACTGCCCAACTGCTTTGTGTCTGAACCCAACAGGGATTATGCTGTGCCTGCAGGGTTTCCATGGGATAGTTTGCATAGACTTGTCAACATTCTTTCATACTGACCACACACTGTAATATTGTATAGTGTACTGGTTCAGAACTTTCACTGTGGTGGACAGTATCCTGGGTTTGAGTCCTATCACTGCTTTAAATATTCATACTGAGCACACCAGACTGGTTAAGGGCCAGTTGTGCAAATATGACCATGTTGCATTTTGTTCAGCTATTGCCTACTTAAACCAGGCTTGCCCAACATTAGTAGTGTATTCCGCAACTTGGGTGGACATTGACAAACACTAGGCTATGTGCCCTAGGCCATTTCTAATGCTAGTCAGAGGGTGTGTTTGTCCTTCAACACACATTTTAACTGGAGTTTACCATGACATTTTCAAGGTTAGTATACTGTGCCTCTGTGTAACCGTGACATAAACGTGATACCCAGGGTAAACCTACAATCTCCCATCCAGTCATCAAGATTCCTCTTGAAGACAGTCAATGAGGGACTGACTATGAGTATGGCACTGTGTGGAGCTGCAGTTTGTTTAATCAGGCAACACAAGGCATCTGTTAGAGCCCTTTGATCCTCCTGATGATGTACTTTTGGGGTTTTTCCAGTTGCTGGAGGTGTCTGCTAAGGTACATCCCACAAGGGCCATTGTACTTAATTGTGAGCCTGATGAAGGATAACTGAAGAGGCACGATAACCTCCCCTGATCTAGCTGTGAATACCTTCATGATTAGGTGGGTATATGAAATATTTCTGTAACCACTACGGCCGCATGGTTGTCAAATGCAAGATTTCTATCAACTTGTGTCCCCAGGTCTCTTATTACTTCTAAAGTACTTAATGGGTTAACACCTATGTGGTAATTGGTGGGCACTTACTGTTTTTCCAAAGGGGATGACTATACACTTTTCTGCATTTAGCTTGATGACATGGCTCTGGCACCAGTTGTCTGTTTCTATGAGGCCCTTTTGTAGGATTCTTGTGTCAGCTGGAGGGTCAGATATGGTGCCGTTTGTAGTCATCTGCAAACTTGTTTAGACACAGTCCTTCCATGTTGGCCTGTACCTCTGGGAAATATATACCAAACAAGGGAGGTCCCAGGACCAAGGCTTGTGGGATGCCAGTTGTAGCTGGTTTGTAGTCTGACATGGCTGCAGCATTTCTGACCATGTCAGTTCTGTCATTGAGCTGGTTTGCAACCCATCTACTTGAATAGGGGTTTATATTTAAGCTGGTGAGCTTATCTATCATGAACAAGTGGGGTATTGTATGGAAGGCTTTTGCAAGGTCCAGATAGGCTGTGTGGACCACCTTCCCCTCATCAATGGCCTTGGTGACTGTTTCAAATGACTCAATCAGGTTTAAGGGGCAGGATCTTCCCTTAGGAAAGCCACACTGGGTAGGGTACAGTGTTTGTAGGTCCCCAATATCTTTATTTCTGAGGTCCATGATGATCCTTTCCATAGCTTTGCAGACCAAGCTAGTCAGGATTCTGGGGTGATAGTTTGAAGTATCCATTCAGGCACCACCTTTGTGGAGAGGGACCACTGTTGCTGTACACTGCTCTTTGGGTACATATCCTGTGGTAAGGCTGAGGTTGAGCAGTAGTTTTATTTGGTGTTCAATTCTTCTTGGAGTTCATGTTGGACGCAGCCCAGGACACCATCTGGTACCATTGATGCTGTGTGTTTTGCTTTGGAGATGCTGGCTGTTACCTGAGCATCTGCAATGTCAGGGGGCCAGCACTCTGCTGGGATAGATATTTGGCCTTTTGGTGGTGGGTGGGGGGGGGGGGATTTTGCACTGAAGCTGTCAGTTTGGATGTTGGCAATGTGTGTGGGTTTGGTGTATTGTTTGTCATTTTGGACTAATTCTGAGCATATCTGTGAATTCCCACCCAAGTTCCTACCATCAGTTAAGAAAGCCTTGTGTTTTATCCTTAGTGTCCTGTACAATTTGTATCTTGTAGCTGGCCTTAGAGGATTTTATGTGTGGCCATAGTTTTTTTGGCCGTAATACTGATCACAGATTACTTCCCTTTTTGGGTTTTGCTCTATCATGTAGTAGCTTCCTCCTTCTCTTGCATGGATTGGTAATGGCTGGGGTCCACCAGGCCGGATGCCTGCGTTTATGGGATTGGGTCTTGCTTTTATTTGGGATTGCATAATCCATGCATTCCTGAAGGTGTTCATAGAATGCATTTATAAAGGGTTCTGAGGTCTGGCCCATATTTTCCACAGGCACAAGGGCTTTAATGGATTCCACCTCAGTTTGGAGGAGTGCAAAATGTGCTTTACACATGTTTTTCACTGTGGTTTTCTGCCCAGGGACTGGGGTCAGGATGTGAATATCCAGTGAGATTACTCTATGGTGTGATCTTACCAGTGAGGGATACACTTCTCGTCTTGGGCATAGAGTACCCATGTTGCTGATTATCACATCCAGTATGCTTACCCCTCTTGTGGGAGTGGTAAGTTGTTCCATAGCATTTTGGTTTATGAATTCTAGGAACCTTTGGCCTAGGGTGTTGGAGCTAGAATAATGCTCCCAGTCTATGTTTGAGTATTTTCAATCACCCAATATAATGTTGTTTGGAGAGACCTTGATATTTTCATGTGTTCTCAAGTAGGCCAAGTGCGGTTCCTGGAGTTATGAGGGTGGTCTGTAGCAGACTACAAACTGGGAGCCACTTTTAGCCACTGTTACTTGCCCATGGATAGTCCATGCTGCTTCTTGCTGTGGCACCAACCTGGGGGTGTGGTTATCCTTGACAATTATTGATAGTCACCCTCTTTTTGCAGTTTGTCCCATGTTTTGGGGCTGTAAAGCATGGTAGGAGGTGTAACCTGGTAGTGTTAGGGTGCTCTTGTGTGGCTTGCACCAGGTTTCTGTTACAGAACAGATATCAACATTCTCCATGCTGAGGAGAGTTTGGACTGCATGCATCTTGCAGTTTAAACTTCTGGCATTGGGTAGCATTACTTCTAGGTTCTTATCCCTTGTGATACCTATGGAGGTGGGTTTGTGTTTTGAGCCTTACCTATTCAAGGCACTATGAGGGTGACAACAGCCTTTGCCAGTATCCAAAAGGCCAGGGGTGATAGGTGCAAGCCATCCCTAGTGGGTGGAGTATCGTGTCTTGCTCAGCATGTCATCCCAGGCTGACAGGCATTGGATCCCCTTTGACTAACAGCAATACTTAAGCCAATTGTTGTAATTGATCATCTTGTCTTCATATTGTGGCATTATGCTTGGTGAGGGTAGGATGTTAGTCACGGTCATCAAGTTTGCATATACTACATGGTGTTACATTGCTTAACACATGGCAATCATGCCTCAGGTGGTGCTGCAGGGCTGCCTATGTTGGATGCACATACTACACTCCCTGTACATGTTTGAAAGCAGGCTGTGTCAACTTAGGCATCCTTTTTACTATATGTGTGAGTCACAGAGAGGTATCATTTCCAGGGTTCCTACTGAGCCAGTGTATGTGCTATGTGTTGCCGCTTTGCCAAGGCCAAGGCATACTGGGCACGCCTCCTTCTGCCTACTGGGGCAGGCTCAGGTTGTTCCTCCTCTGAGTCACGCTCTGCCTGTGATGGCCTTGGCAATGGTGGGGGGCTGTTTGGCCCGGCCCTATGATGGTCCTGCTGCAGCTGTTTTCACAGAATCATATTATGTAGCATAGCACATACCATGACAATTTGGGTACATGTAGTTGGTGAGTACTGCAAGGCTCCACCAGATGTGTCCAGGCACTGGAACCATGACTTGAGCAACCCAAACACATGCTCGATTACATTTCGTGTTTGTGCATGTGCCTCATTATGGCGTTCTTGTTCAGGTGTGTGTGCATTTCTGATAGGTGTCATCAGCCACGGCTCCAGTGCGTAGCCAGCATCCCCCACTGTGACCATGTGGGATGTCCCCATTGGCAAATGTCTGGTACAGCTGCGTCAGATGCCAGATATGGGAATCATGGTAGCTTCCAGGGCAGCCAGCACACACATTCATTATTATGCCCTGGGCATCACACGACCTGGCAGTTGATGGAGGGGAAGCTCTTGCGGTTAATGTAGGCCCTACCCCACTCACCGGCTGGTGCTTTGATGCGTATATGCGTGCAGTCTATTGCACCCACTACCTCAGGGTATTCCGCTATTTGCTGGAAGAGACGCATATTGCTGGCCAATACCTCACGTGAATTGGGGAAATATACATAATCACCGACATGTGCTGACATGGCATCCAGGAACTGGTGCAGTACCCTGGATGCTGATGCCTGTGACATCCCCATCATATCACCAGTTGGTCTCTGGAAAGTACCTGTTGCTAGTATTCTTAGGCCAACACATACCTTGGTTTCCACTGGGATGGGTTCCTCCCTGTTGGTTCTGTATGTGAGGCGTGGCTTGCACAGCTCAACAATTTGTTGTAGGAGGTCTCTGTCCACTCTATAGCGCTCCACTATCTCCAGCTCATGTAACCCCTGGTAGGTGACCCTGGGCCTGTACACCCTTCTCCGTCTCCTCACTGTGGATTGTCCGGCAGCATTTGCATTGTCACCACCCTCAGCATGTTGCATATGTCGCCTTATAACAGCTATGGCAGCCCCTAGCAATTTTGGTCTGAGTGAAGCTTTTTCAGTTTTCACTTCTAATAGCTTACTCCTGTGCTGCAGTGTCTCTTGAGAGAAACATACTGCACTGTTGTTTGCAGAGTTTTAAGCGCTGGGCTGGGCTACTGTTCTGCCTGTGTAATTACCTGCTTCTGATTGTTTTCACCTGCTAGCTCTGCTAGTATTCCCTGGTAGCTTCCTACAATTTCTTCTGCTTCCTTTTTCCTTTCTGTTTCCTCAGGGGGGAGCGACCCGCATACAAGCGCAAACACGCTCACAGCAGCTAACACGCGTGCACACATGCTTAGACGGACTAGAATCTGGTTATTCGGGTTAAAACACACGCAAACAAGCTGATAGATCTTTAAACAGGCTCCCACATGCTTACTCTGGCTTAAACGCACGCACTCTATCTTACTCAGGCTTCCCAGCATGCACACGCACGTATGCACACCCAACAAGAAACTTTGGTGTTATCCATAGTGTACACCTTCCATTTCTTGGCTTTCCCATGCCTACTTGTTGATACACCTCTTTCCATGATGTGAGACTGACATCTTTCACATGCCACTGTGCTCCAATGAGCTTCATTGCTTTCATACACACCCCCTTGTGATGTCACCTATCTCCTACTCTGTTACTCCCCCTTATCCTACTCCTACACTCCAGGGAATGTGCTCATTTGCTATGTGACAGTGCGATTCACTATCCTAACACTCATTTACATAGGATTGCCTACTAATGCTTAGTTACATGTCTTACACTGAGCTTCCCCCCTTAGCAACCCCTACTCGGTGGCCATGTTGTTTTCAGCCTGCTATTCCCTTACATTGTAAATTCATGCTTTGCATAATTAAAATTTTTATTTTTCTGTTTTTTTACAGCGCAGCCCGTTTGCGTGGCGCTGCACTACATTTAAACATCGGCGATCGCCAAAAAAAAAAAAAACATTTTTATTTTATTTTTGCATGGTGGTACGTTGCCAGTGGCCACATATTTGGCCATTAGCATGCTTCCTGGAACATATGCAACATTTATTTGGAGCTGACAAGGCTCCATTGTGTTATTTGCAGAATGGTACTCACTTGTCAACTGAGTACATTTCTGCAGATAACACGGCTCTTACACGGACAGGTTTCTGCTTCCTAGATCACAAAATTACCTCATTTGCATGCCTTTCGGCTGCAAGTGAGGTAATTAGCATATCCACGCCCTGTCTGTGTAAGAGCCGTTTTAGGAGCTCTCTTACATGCCCCTACAGGCTGTTCCTGGATCGCTCATCAGACATGATGGCTGCATGGAGTCTTACACTACTCTTAGACTCCGTGCAAGCCATCGTGAATCCTGCCCATGATTTTACAAGGCCTGCCATGGAAGGGGTTACCAGGACAATTCAACAACTTTTGAGGGTGGGGGTACTTTGAGAAAATAACAGAGGTTTTGTAGCTGGGAGCCCCACACTTGCCCGTCCCATCTCTGCCCCACCCAGACATTTGACAGTCAGACTTAATAGCCTTTATAAATTATTTTAATCTAAAGCCTGTTATTCTAGCAAGTTTCTAAATGTATAAAGTGAATAACTTTCAAGAATTTTGGTCTTTTGTCTACCATTGTTTTTTAGCTTTTTCCTTGATTTTTGAGACAAGAGATCAAGATGTATGTGGAATGTGTGTGTGGATGGGGCAGTGTGTTGTACTCTTTATTCTGTCAGTAGTGAGTGCAACATCAGTAGTGTTGCTGTCTAACAGATCTTGGTTCTTTGGTTGAGTTTTTGGCCACTGTTGCTTCTGCCTGGAGTCTGAATGTACTCTCTTTATCTGTCTGGGTTTTATCCATCTGCTTTTTGTTTCTTCTTCCAGAGTCTCAGCTGTATAATATATGTCTCTGGCCATTTGTACTTTTTATTTTCATCCAATCTAACAATATAAATGTACACGGAAGGTAACTATCCCTTTTTAGAAGGGCAGGAAGCCTGGCACCATTCAAAGACAAGATTTACACATCCAAGCATTTATCTTCTCAGTTTATTGGGGAATTACTATTTTGTTAGCTTTGAACATTAAGCTTTAGACATGGCTTATTTCTACTTAAAAGATAAAATAAGTCTAAATTTCATTTCTTACTTGTGAATTTTTGTTCAGGCTCTCAGTAAATCAGAAGTTTGCAAAAAATGTAAGATGCACCTCAGAAAATCTAGAATCCTTTGACTTCTGGAGGCCTAGTGGTCCCCCCATATCCTCAGCTTAATTCATTTAGAGTCCTGGCCAGTTAGGGTATGTTAATAGCTTTGGGAGGTACTTAAAACATAAAATAAATTGTGAAAAATCAGGAAAGAAGTACTCTATCCAGATGATGAGGGGAAACATGGGATAGTCACTGGGAATAAGAGGGCTAGTGTGGAACAGAAAGGACTATATAATCCTTTGTCTAATTTTACTTAAAGCTAGCCTTGTTCATGGCAAGTCAGACATCTGACATGTATATTAGTAAATTGCCTGTAATGAGTGGTTACATACTGTGGCAGTCCGTGGATGAAAGTGAATGCTTCTCTTGATTGATTACAGGTTATTGACATTGGCCTACTGTAATAGAACCTCACCTCATTCTTGTTAGCCCCACTCCCTCCCTTGCTTTGAAGTCACCAAGTGCCACTGTTAATCTTTATAACCTCATGATCACTGCACATCAAAGAATGGAAAACCTGACATGAAACAACAATTATCCCCTTAGAAACATAAAAAAATCATTATGTTTTGTTCCCTGGTAAATTTGTTTAATCTGCAGCACTCCTGTACATACATTGTATATACTTTCCTTATTAATGGTGTTGAATCAATATTATTTCAGTCTGACTCTGGCAAATTCAAGTCCCTAGCTGTTATAATTTTAACTTCCCGTGTTTCATGCAGGAAATGTATGAATTCCTCCTCATCAGCAGCACTTGACTTTGGTAATCAATATGTTCAAACAATTGTAATTTTCTCCAGATTTGCCTTTATTGTCACAGTTACTCAATCTACAGCATTGGTGGTATCATCTCATATATATAATAATTACAGGTCTCATAATCTTTAATTCTTATAAAAATACCTCCACCTGATTTTTTGTTAGAATGTCTTCTACAGAAAACATTTATGCACTGACAGAATAGATTTCTAACCATTGTTCTTTAACCATGTTTCACAAAGAATAACACCTCCAATCTTATGTCAATACAGTAAATTGTCCACAAAAAATGTTATGACTGTCATTGCACTAACAACCAGGCACATGTAAATCAAATTTTGTTGTTAAAGTTCTGACCTTGTAAAAATTCTGTCTTGAATTTGTCAAAAATTGCAACATACTGTATGTGATTTCTAAAAAAAATATGTCCTAACACTTATACAAGCTATGTTATCAAAGACAGCTTTAAGTTCTCCACTAAAAGTCACTGAGTCCTCAAAGATAAGATTGTTTGATCCAACATGAATAAAAATTTAGACATCCTAAAGTCCTAATTACAACTTGTATTTTTGCCCTGGTAGGCAGGCAGGTGAATTATGATTCAATGTTCGTTATCCTCTTGCAACTGTATCACTTTTTTAATAATTGAATCTCTAATTGCTTGTATATCATTTGCAACCTGATATGAAGAATCTCTATTTCAGTAATGTCTGTTCTTTCATTTGCTACAAAATAATAATCTTTATCATCATTAGTCATATTAAATTCCCTATTTTCACCATCTGCATTATTTCCAAGCATTCAGTTCTCATCCAGATTTCTTCATACTGTGACAACCTGAGCCTTGTTGTCAGCTTCAGTCTTTCTGCTCTTTTTTTCTTGCAGTAATGTTCTTTAATCCCTTGAAGTTCAATTTAGATTTCTAAGTTTATAGTCTCATAGGTGGTTACTAGGCTATTGACCCAAAGTTCTTTATAAGCCTAGATGTGTGTACCCAATATAATGCTAGAGAAACCCAATATAAAGGATCTTGCCTAGACTCTAGATCTTAGTTAGCAATGACTGCCCATATCTAAGAGGGTCACAAATGAAATCCCCTGCAAGTATTTAGTTTTCCATCCAGTAATTCAGGCTATGCTTAAAAAGGGTAATAGAGGGGCTCTGTTTGATGTGAAATGGTAGACTATTCCAGATGAGTGGCAACCTCTAAGAGATATATTTGTCTTTCCAACAGGTCCTATTTATGTCACAGGCCAGGTTAAGGTCCCTAGAATGGGTGACCCCTGTCCCGTTTGACTTGTGGATATGCAGCATTTCCATTTGCTTTGTATCTGAGATTGCTCTGTAGGCCAAACACAAGTCTCCTCTAAGTAGTCTGTCTGTTGCTAAGTACAGTGACAGTGACTTCAGCCTGTCAATGTATGATATGCTGGAGATCCTGAATTTTCTTAGTTAGAAATCTCTCAAGTCGCTGCAGGTGCCTAATAAGGTACATACAAAAGGGAGCACTGTACTCCATTATTGGCCTGATGAAGGTTGAGTACAGGGGAGTTATGACCTCTTTTGTTCTTGAGGTAATGTTTTGCTAATGAGGTGTGCAGTGTAGAATGCCTTTCTTACCACAGTAGACACATGGTGGTCAAAGTTGAGGCTACTGTCAACTTGCGTTCCCAAGTCTCTCACTACTAAGTTATTACTTAGGGTATTATTATTTATATGATAGTCTGCAGGGATATCATTTTTACAGAAGGGTGTGATAATGCATTTTTTAGCATTGAGTTTGAGTCCATAGCTTTGGTACCAATCATTGGTTTGTGTAAGGCCCTCTTGAAGTATATTGACATTGTTTGGTGATTCAATGATTGCACCTAATTTGCAGTTGTCAGCAAACTTAGTCAGCCACAGCCCCTCTGTTTTGGCCTGAACTTCTAAGAAGTATATTCTAACCAATAGGGGGCCCAGCAATGATCTCTATGGAACTCCACTGCTGACAGGTATGCTGGTTGAGGTAAAGTCCTCAACTTTGAGTGTGATCTGTCGGTGGGCCAGTTAGCAATCCACCTGATAACATAAAGCTTGATATTCAACTGGGAGAGTTTATCGATGGCACCCAAATGTGGCATTGTGTTGAAAGCCTTGGCTAAGTCAAGGTAGGCTGTATGTACAGATATGACTTCATCTATGGTTTTGGTGATGTTTTCAAAGAAGTCCACTAAGTTTAACAGGCATGACCTGCCTTTGACTAAACAAAACTGTGTTGGATCAAGGGTTTGGAGATCAATTATAGCTTTATTTATAAGGTCCATGATGATCTGTTCCATGGCCTTACTTACAGATAAGGCTTTTAAACTTATGGGTCTGTAATTCCCAGGGTCTGTTACTGTACCTCCTTTATGAAGGGGGTGACGGTTGCTGTTTTCCATTCAGCAAGGACAAAAAAGCACTCAGACTATGGTTGAAGAAAGTGCCTAATGGAGTTGCTAACTCATGTTTTAGACCATTTAAAACACAGCCTGGGATGCAATTCGGCCCCATAGAGGCTGTGTTTTTGGACTTAGAGAGAGCATTAATGACTTGTTCTTTAGAGATGCAAGGTGGGGGAGATGTAGAAGGAATTTTTGTGGAATGTTAGGAGATAACATTTGCCAAACCTGTCAGCTAATAAGTTAGCTATTTTTCCAGGATCAGTGTGTGTGATATCATCCACAGCTAGTTCAGCACACATCTGGCTTGTTCCTTTCTTCTTTTTCTTATCTTCTTTCTTGGAACAATGATGACATTTTCTGTAGACTGTTTTATGGTTGAACAATGTTATCATTTCCTGTAATCTGTCTATCACAGTCCACAACTGAGTCCTTTTCTTTAGTATATTTTAGTATTATATACATTAATCAATTTATTTTGCTTCTGATTTATTTCTTGTGAGATTCTCATTTTCTTTCTTATTTTATTTTCTCTTTTATGCTGCAAATCCTCAGATAGATGTATAGCAGTATCCTAAATTCCAAAATTGTTATCTGTAATATCAAGTTTAATAGGGATTAAATAATAATTACTAGTAGATGGCACATCCTTTCCTTAATGTATATTTGCAGTTTCCCTACTATTATTATCTCATCAGCCCATAGGCTTGTTGGCTGTTGGTGAAGCACCCACCAAGAGGAGAAAATGCTGAGAGAAGAAAGGAGCCACTTTTGAGATTTTAAGTATTTTTCCTCTGTTTATTTGCTAAGTTTTTCTGCATAGCCACCTATTTTGAGCATTTTCTGGCTTGTTAAACTTGATTTCTGCATTAGTAACTGTATTTAGAGTACAACGTAGAGCTGTTTACTGAATTTCCTGTTTGCACTTATTTTTAAAATCATTTTTTTCCTCAAAACTTGCATTTTATCTGTCTTTGGCCTAGCACTCTTGTGTGGGGTCATTTACTGCACTATTATAACTTGTTGATACTTGTGAACCTCTGCTATCTCTGAAAAAAACAAAAACAAAAAAATCTTGCTTTTTTCCCACTTTTCTGAGATTTAAAAAAAGTTCAGTTACAGGCTTGCTGTTCTTGAACTGTTTGTAAGTTTCTTGGAGGCCATTTTTTGCTTGGGCTAAAGGGAAGTCTCTCTGTTGATCAGTGGCAGTGAAAAACATTGAGCAGCCTGCCTGCCCCTGTGGGAGTGGTTACTGATTTGAAACTGTAGTTTTATTGGACATTTTGGGTCAATTCCAACCTCCTTCATCTTCCTCTCTTAAAACCTGGTTGCCTCATGGTTTTGGCATCTTTTCAGGCTTGTTGGCTGTTGGTGAAGCACCCACCAAGAGGAGAAAACGCTGAGAGAAGAAAGGAGCCACTTTTGAGATTTTAAGTATTTTTCCTCTGTTTATTTGCTAAGTTTTTCTGCATAGCCACCTATTTTTAGCATTTTCTGGCTTGTTAAACTTGATTTCTGCATTAGTAACTGTATTTAGAGCACAACCTAGAGCTGTTTACTGAATTTCCTGTTTGCACTTATTTTTAAAATTGTTTTTTTTCAAAACTTGCATTTTATCTGTCTTTGGCCTAGCACTCTTGTGTGGGGTCATTTACTGCACTATTATAACTTGTTGATACTTGTGAACCTCTGCTATCTCTGAAAAAAACAAAAAAACAAAAAAAATCTTGCTTTTTTCCCACTTTTCTGAGATTTAAAAAAAAAAGTTCAGTTACAGGCTTGCTGTTCTTGAACTCTTTTGTAAGTTTCTTGGAGGCCATTTTTTGCTTGGGCTAAAGGGAAGTCTCTCTATTGATCAGTGGCAATGAAAAACATTGAGCAGCCTGCCTGCCCTTGTGGGAGTGGTTACTGACTTGAAACTGTAGTTTTATTGGCCATTTTGGGTCAATTCCAACCTCCTTCATCTTCTTCTCTTAAAACCCTCTTTTGCGCAGTTTTGCGTGTTTTTGTGCATAGCGCAACAACAGGCAGCGCCGCCTAATTGGGTTTAAACTATTCCTGGCTCCACAAAGTCTGCTCTTCAGTTTTTCCATTAGAACTGCTCTATTTCTCAATTTAAACACCATATTCGCATTCTAAGGCCCTTCACTGGTCCAATTAAGTAAGCCTACAAGTTAGCACTATTAAACCATAAGCACTACTTACCCTTATACTCTCTATGATTACCCTGTCCTCTATTGGTCCATCTTAAATTCAGTTTCCCTATATTACTCTAGCATGTCCAAAGGTCAGTCAATGGTTTCCTCTCCAGTCCAGCTGGTGAATCTGGGAATTTTGAGGCAATGTTACACCTGTCTCATGTACACGGACAACCCTCTCCTCCTCCAAACAGGTTCAAATATATGTGAGAGATGCAACTATTTAGCCAAACTGGAGGCTGAGCTCTCTCATCTCAAAACTGGTGTAACCAGTCAGGAGGAGAAGGTAACCTCACACAACACAATTCCAGTATCACATAGTCCCACCACATCAGTGAACCAAACACATAAATACACAAAAACATACTCGGAGGCTCTAAATAAAAATCTACCTAAGCAACAGAGACCTCCAAAGCAGACATCCAAGCAAATGCTACCTCAAAACAAAACACACACAACACATAGCCCACAAAGTCAGTGTGCCAAGCAGACACAGCCCTTAAGGCTGAATAACACACCTGATACTCTTGTAATAGGTGACTCTACTGTCAGACACACTGACGTCCCACTCACCAGGCTGAATAAAGAGAAGGTCATGGTGAGCTGCCTGTCGGGTGCTAGGATCCGCCACATAACGCAAGCACTCAGGTCACTCCAAAGCAAATACAAATATGACTCGGTCATTGTACATGCTGGTGTGAATGAGCTGAGACGTACCTCCCTGGACTACATGAAAAGAGACATAGAGGAGCTCTCTGATCATGTAGCCCAGGCTGGTATGACCCTGACCTTGAGCAGCATCTTACCCTCACCTAGAATGATGCCACAGTACAAAGACAAAATGATCGATTTTAACAATTGGCTAAAATTTTGGTGTCATTCAAGGGGGATCCAGTGTCTGTCAGCCTGGGATGACATGCTCGACAAGCCACGTTGCTTTGCTAGGGACGGCTTGCACCTGTCACCACTGGGCTTTCGGATGTTGGCAAAGGCTCTTGCCACCCCCATAGTGCCTTTTTTAGGCAAGGCTCAAAAGTCAAACCCACCCCCATAGACAGCACAAGGAACAAGAAACTAAGGGTAATGCAGCTTAATGCCAGAAGTCTTAACCTCAAGATGCACGCACTCAAGGCTCTCCTCAGTATGGAGAACATCGATATCTGTGCAGTGACAGAGACCTGGTTCAAGGCTCCAGAGAGCACCCCAGCACTACCAGGCTATACCTCATATAATGCTTTTCGGCCCCAAAACCCAGACCGAACCACAAAAGGAGGGGGAGTTTCCATATTTATCAAGGATATCCACACCTCCAGGTTAATGGCATTGCACGAAGTATCGGAGACCATCCATGTGCAACTAACAGTGGGCAAGACTGATTTTCAGTTTATAGCATCCTACAGACCACCCTCTCAAAGTCAGGAATCCCACTCGGCTTTCCTGAAAACATTGGAGAATATGAAGATCTCTCCGAACACCATTATATTGGGCGACTTCAGCTACCCAAACATTGACTGGGAGCACTACTCAAGCCCCAGCACCTTAGCCCAAAGGTTCCTGGAAATTATAAACTCAAATGCTATGGAACAACTAGTCACCACTCCCACAAGAGGGAACAACATACTGGGCCTGATCATTACCAACATGGGGACTCTATGCTCCACACCAGAAGTATATCCCTCATTGGTAAGATCAGACCATAAATTAATTTCACTGGATGTCCACATCCCGACCCCGCCCCCAGCCCAGAAAACCACAGTGAAAAACTTCTCAAAAGCGAACTTCTCACTTCTCAAAACTGAAGTGGAATCCTTCAAGGCCCCAGGGCCAGTGGAAACTACGACCCAAACTGCAGAATCCTATATAAACGCATTCTACGGACATCTCCAGGAATGCATGGATCATGCTATCCTAAACAAAATCAATTCCCAATCATCCAAAGGCAGGCGTCCAGTCTGGTGGACCCCTGTCATAAATAAACTGTACAACAGAAGGAGGAAGCTACTACATGATAGAGCAAAATCCCTAATAGGGAATGCATCTCTGATCAGTACTAGCAAAAAATTATGATCCCTCATAAAATCCTCCAAGGCCAGCTTCGAGAAAAAATTTGCACAGGACACCAAAGACAAATCATAAGGCTTTTTTCAGTTATGTTAGGAACCTGGGATGCAACTCCCAGACTTGTTCTGAGTTGATTCTAAACAACAAAAATACACTGAACCCACAGACATCGCCAATATCCTGGCAGACAGGTTCAGTGCAAACTTCTCCACCCCCTCCCCCCCAAAAGAGCAAGTATCTATCCCGACAGAGGGCTGCCTCCCAAACATCTCTGATGCTCAGGTGAAGGCTGCCCTCTCCAAAGCAAAAAACACTGCTTCCATGGGACCAGATGGCGTCCCAGGTTGCATCCTACATGAACTCCAAGAGGAACTAATCCCTCAAATAAAACAGCTATACAATCTCAGCCTCACTACAGGATATGTGCCCACAGAATGGTGTACAGCAACAGTGGTCCCACTCCACAAAGGTGGAGCCTCTACGGACCCTGGAAACTATCACCCCATAAGCCTGACTAGCTTAGTCTGCAAGGCTATGGAGAGGATCATCATGGAGCTCATAAACAAAGACATTGGGGACCTACAGACACTAGATCCTACCCAGTTCGGCTTTGTCAAGGGCAGATCCTGCCTTTTGAACCTGGTTGACTTCTTCGAAACAGTCACCAATGCCATAGATGAAGGGAAGGTAGTCCACACAGCCTATCTGGACCTTACAAAGGCATTTGACACAATACCCCACTCGGGCATCATAGATAAGCTATCCAGCTTAAATATAAACCCCTATGTCACAAGATGGGTCGCAAACTGGCTCAAAGACAGAACCCTCAGAGTGAGAGTTGCTGGAGCCATGTCATACTCGAAACCTGTCACAAGTGGCATCCCACAGGGTTCTGTCCTGGGACCACTCTTGTTCGGTATATACTTTTCCGAGGTACAGGCAAACATGGGAGGACTACAGCTCACCAAGTTTGCAGACGACTGCAAACAGGGTGCCATAATTGACTCTCCAGCTGACACAAACATCCTTCAAAAAGGTCTCACAGAGACAGATAACTGGTGCCAGTGCCATGGTTTAAAGCTAAATGCCAAAAAATGTATAGTCATACCCTTTGGCAAAAACAATGTGCCCACAAATTACCACATAGGTGGAAACCCATTGAGTACATAAAAAGTTATTAGGGACCTGGGGACCCAAGTTGATAGCATTCTCTCCTTTGAAAACCACATTGCCAAAGTGGTTAGAAAGACCTTCTACATAGCCCACCTCATCACGAAGGGTTTCACATCTAGATCAAGAGAGGTAGTTGTGTCCCTTTATTCATCCCTCATCAGGCCCATCATAGAATACAATGCCCCTTTTGGGATGTACCTTACCCGACACTGCAGCAATTAGAAAGACCCCAAAAGTATCTCACCAAGAGGATCAAGGGTCTCAAACAGATGCCATATGCTGCTTGGTTAAAAAACTCCAGCTCTACTCAGTTGCATACCGCCTACTTCGAGGCGATCTATGCCCGACATACAAAGCTATGTCAAATCCAGAATTAATGGACATGCTCCACCTCAGTAAATCTAAATCCCTTAGAGCCACACGCTCGAGGGACTTGAACCTCAGCACAGAAATAAATAGAACTTGCTGGAGGGACAGACTCATAACCCAGAGGCTCCCTTCGCTCTGGAATAGAATTTCAGTTCATGTGAGGCAGAGCACCTCACTGAATCTCTTCAAGAAGAATCTCGATAGGTGGATGGGGGATCGTAGGTTTGTCCCAGGGATTACTCCCGTGTCACTATTAGACAGAGGCACAGTAAACTAAACCTTAAAAAGGGCACAGTATACTCAAATCAAGGGGTGGTGTAAGCCATACAGAATCAGGCTAGGCTTATAATTATCCTAGGGCAGATAGCCTAGTATGAACCTATGAACCTATGAACAGTTTTCCGGGATGTGCCATTTGCACAAGTACAGTCACCCTCAGCAAGTCTAGGTTTACGCTCAATAACTGAAAGCAAATTGTCCAACTTTGTGAATAGAGGAACACACATGGAATACACTTCTTCAATGTTATCATGAATTATATTCATATATATATATATATATATATATATATATATATATATATATATATATATATATATGTGTGTGTGTGTGTGTGTGTGTGTGTGTGTAGAGAGAGAGATGTACATTTTATATGTGTATGCGGGAATATATGCTATTTCTAGCTAAAAGAATATTCTTCTTACATTCTTTCCTAGTGGCTTGTATAACCAAATCACTATTAGTTGTATCTTTCGGCTTTTCCCGGTTAGGGGTCACCACAGGGGAACTCCAGTCCGCTAATGACTGGCAGTAGATTTTTACGTACCGAGTTGCCAGCTCTGATGCACAACCTTCAACGAAGGTACGCCCATTCACGCATGTCTCTACACAGAAGACGCTTTAACTGAGAATCGAACAGAAAAACGTCTTACTGTGAGGCGGCAACGCTACCGCAGCACCACCACAAATCACTATTAGTGCAATCCAAAAAAATAAATATTAGAAACAAAACTTTTTACAGAAAATTCCAAAAGCACTGTTGTTTCAAAATACTGCATACATTGATCGAAAAATGCTAGCCCAATAGTCTAAAAAACATATAATCTACAAATCTATAGTAACATGCAATATTTATGTATTAATGTATTGCATTTGTTTACTGGGATGGTCCGAATGGGCTGAAAGAGTAGACCCTTTTCATTGGAGGCCCGGTGAGAAAGGCTCCAAGATATACAAAATCACATCATTCATAGGTTCCAAAAATTATGAGCTACAACAGATTAGAAGGATTTTTTTTTAATTTGTAAAAATATAGTGCAACAACAAGGTAATCAAGAAGTAAGGCACAATAATAAATCGAGAAACACATATAAAGCTTTGCTGAGTCTAATTATGGTGGCTGCCAAAAAGCAATTACTAAAAAATGGAAATTAAAGTTTAAACCAACTTTACTAGAAGTAGTGAATATAGTAACAGAGATAAAACAACTGGAACTGGGATCTTTAGAAAAGGAAAGGAGCAAACTACATAGGAAAAAATGGGAATTGTGGAAAAAGTACATGCAGAGCAGGAACGAGGTTTAAATGAAGGTAGTGATGCATAATGTTGCAACTACAGTTGTCTCAATAGGGTCTGTGATGCATAATATTTGCAACTAAAATTGTGTCAACATGGTTTGTTTTTCATGTATACAAATGTAAGATTGCCTATGATAATTTAATAAAGATTTTTTTTGTTTTAAAAAAGCAAAAAAAAAAAAAATCAGTGATACTGCATTGAATAGATTCAGAAGAACTACAGGCACATTGATTGCATGAGGCATGATTCATGGTCTTTTGTAGCTTGATTATTTATTGGTTTTAAATGGGGTATCCTACAGCATATGCAGGTTTGCAGAAAATGTTATTACAGTTCAGGTTTAAAATAATTTAGGTTAGTAATTTGTCTTAGATATGCAGTTTGAGTAGAGTGAATCCCCTGCACAGTTAAGATTTTGGTTAAGGAAATTAGTAATTTGTCACCTGACTGAAGGGTTCTTTTAGGAGGGTAAGAGTATGCAAGTGTCTTGAGGCTTGGGCAAAGATCTGGTTTGTTTATTAGTTTGTTGATGAGTGGGAGTTGAGCATGAATGGTGCTGTATCACAGCTCTAGCCAGTTAGCATTTTTGCTAGCCAGGCACTGGTGAGCTCTATATGGTAGGTTTGTGGAAAATGTGGCTATTTTATTATAGCACTGATATAGTTTCTATAGAACAGAGGAGTTTAGTCTGGTTAGGACTCAAGGCATACAGTAGGGTAAGGAGTAAATAGGCTAAAGTAATGAATTTTCTGGCAGTACTGGTGAGGAATGGTTTGACACTATGCAGACTACCCAGTTTTTGACTTGTCTTTTTTACAGCTTGTGATATGTGAAGGTCAAATTTAATTTGATTGTTAATAGCAATACCTAGCAGTTTGGTGCCTACTTTACTTGTGTATTCTCTCGACAAGTCACTAGACTGTGTAAAATCTATTAATCAGCTACTGTTTAATTTACCACTGGCTTTCACCAGGGTTTAACTCTAACCTGTGGAACATGTTTATTATTGTTTGCTTGTGTATTCTTTGTCAAAATTATACTTCTAACATGTTTTTAATGTTCTGCGTACCTTGGAGTTTTTCTCCCCTGGCCTCCGCTGAAAATGGACATACATCCAGTCGGACTACCCTGGTTAATAAATGTAAAATAAACTAAATAAAATAAATAATAAATAAAATGGCTATTTGATCTTGATCTGTCTAAGAGTGAATAACATAAGCGGAGTTTTTTTTTTTAATTAACGCTTTCTCGCCTATAGTGCTATTCCTGTATTCCTTACATCCGTACCTCCAGTGCCATGTGAAAAATAATAATGTCTCCATCACACTCATACCCACCCAAGAGTGCTCCCTTCTTAAAACATAAGCATTTCTCCCTAATTCAATCAGTTAAACATGCACAATCATGATCAGTGGGTTCTACGATTGGGCATGTTTAGCTGGAGGTAAAGAAAAGCTACACTTTACCATTTGAAAAACAGAAGATGGAAAAAAGAAATTTATTGAACCTTAAAACAACTTATCTGGTTGATCCACCAGTGGCCAAGTAAATGTGTGCAGTATATCCTGGATACCCCAGATATAATGGCAACACATTTGCAGCTGTCCATGAATGAAAAAGCAGCAATGCAGTAAAGAATTTTGCTTTTTTAAAATAAATAATAAAGTTGTATTCTTTCAGTAGCATTGTAGTGTGTTACTTGATGTAACTCACACTAAATTGCTAGAAATGACCATTGATAATAACTTCAAATTTGATCAGCATATAAAGCAAACCATTAAAAATATCCACAAAAAACTAGGCAGTCTATATGAAAATAAACCATTTCTAACAAAACCTGCTAGGATAACAATTGCTCAAACTCACCTCCTTTCCACGCTGTTTTATGCCTCACCCATTCTCACTAACTTACCCAAAATCGAAATTGTCAAACTCAACACCTGTTACAATCAAATTGCAAAATTTGCTACTAGTGCCCCCTACCGAGCCCACCACTGCCATTCCCTAAAACAACTTGGCTGGCTTGAATTCCCTAATCTCCTAAATTATCATCAACTTTCCTTTGCCCATAATCTCCTACTACTCCCAGACAAAACTCCGGCTCTAGCCAATCTACTAGAACTACAAGCTAAAACTAGACAACTTCGCTCTAGCGACAAAAAATTAATCAAGGTCACCAAGACTAACAACACAGCAGGGGACTCCCTCCTTCCTAACTACATAGGCAAAATTTGGTTACTGCTATTACCTCAGCAGGTGCAAAGATTACATTTAAAAGACTCCTGAAAGAACACCTAAAGCTCACATGGATATGCACATGTTCCCCACCTGGCTGACCCCCCCCTCACCTTCTCCCCTTACTCTTGCCCTCTTAACTTCAGCTTCATCATCAAAAAAAATGCAACTTCTCTAGCTTCCTTCCAGTTCCTCCACTAATTCTAAGCCCTTAGTCAATACCCATATGTCACTGCTAGGACACTCTGTTATCTATCCACTACACTTTTCTCTGTACACCTCTACTCTTACTCTACACTTAAGCTACTTACTCCTCTTGCTTTTCTTACTTAACCTGTTATCCAATTTCCCATCTCTGTCTCTTCTCCTGCTACTATACTCCCTACTATGTCTAATCTTGCTCTCTTTGTTGCTATACTCCCTACTGTGGCTAACTTGCTCACAAGTCAACTGTATAAAGCAAAAAATGCAACCCATTTTAACGATGTTCACCATTATGTAATGCCTCAACCTAAAACTGTAAAAGATGTTTTCAGTCTATATAAATATGTTAAATCTTAAGCTTCAATACTATGTTACTAGTCAATGGTAAGTTTGGTACTATGTTGAAGGCTTCTGTATACACCTTAGATTTTGCTTAAAATTTAACTGTGGAGCTTTTTTCCTCGGGCCTCCACTGAAAATGGACATGCATCCAGTCGGACTTTCCCATTCAACAAATGTAAAATAAATAAATGTTCTATCCATATCTATATGGAAATACCGTCCAATCAGATGGCAAGACATCTGTGCAATGGCAGATAGAACTGGACTAAATAAATCTCTCACTTGAGATTAGTTGAAAAGCACCCAATACTGTTTCATGCTTATTTTTCCCAAAATTAAAGTCGATGCAAACCTGCTCTCCTAATAACTTTCCTGAAGTGAATTAGAGACATTTAAAAAAGCTTTGCTGATTTTGAACCTTTCTCCACCCTCAAAGAAAGAAAGAAAGACGATGATACCAGGTAAATCATCCATTTGTTGAGTCAGACATCAGAGGTATATACATTTAGTACAGTGTGTGCGTGTGTGTGTGTGTGTGTGTGTGTGTGTGTGTGTGTGTGTGTGTGTGTGTGTGTGTGTGTAAGTGACTGAAAGAGAGACAGATAAAGCTAGGTAGTTTACATTACTGGCATTTTTTCTTGGTTGCTCCACCCAGTTGTTTAGGTACTTGTTTTTTTTCTCTAGGGGTGCTGCTTCATACTGTTATCAGGAGCTCTACAGAGCACATCCGTTGTGGCCAAGCACAAGTTCTAAAGCTTTACACTGTAGAAATGGGCATACTCTATATTTCTGCTGATGATGATGATGATTGTTCTATCTATTTTTACCAAATATGTGGAATAAAGACAACATTTGTTTAATATTACAAGGTTTCCTTTACCCTGCAGCCTCATCATTCATGGGCTGATTGTGCAAAATTGTGACTGGCTGCCTGCTTTGCTATTCTTCCACTCTTGTAGGAAAAAGTACACACCTTTAACTGTCACTAACTAATACAAACCTACACTGACACAATATACTGAACAAACAGTGTACCAATACTACAACAGAGAAAACAGACAATGCAGGTAAATCATTTGTTTATAGAGTCAGAAATTGGAGGAATGCACAGTTAGTGTGTGTACCTATCTGTGTGTGTGTGTGTGTGTGTGTGTGTGTGTGTGTGTGTGTGTGTGTGTGTGTGTGTGTGTGTGTGTGTGTGTGTGCGTGTGTGTGTGTGTGTGTGTGTGTGTGTGTGAGAGAGAGAGAGAGAGAGAATGATTGCCCAATAGAGAGAAAGAGAGATAAAGGTATAGATGAATAGACAGATACATGTATGCATAGCAGGAAGGAAAGAGAGTTGTCACTGTCCATAATTTTGCAGAATTCTCCTGATTTTTTCCTCAGATATTTCATCTGTTCATTAAATGTGTATTTTTCTGGCAAGTGGATGAGGATTTGCTGACAAAAATACTGAAGATCAAAACACAGTTGATTAACAGAACATTCACATTTAACATACCACACACACAATCATGATCAACTGCATCAATATTTATATCATATACATACATATATATATGTAAAGCAGCTATATCTCAACACCAGTTATAACAAAATAGTATTTATTCAATTTAAAATTTACAATCTTAAAAAACATAACCATACCCATGTTCCAAACATTAATCAACAATCCTAAAATTGGTTTATTGACACGGATTTAAACCAGGTTCAGTGTCTGCTGATATCCACTCATATTCCCTACTTCTAATTGATTGCATATATCACCCCCTCTTAAAGGTTTAAATAGCATATCTATAACTCTAAACTTAAACATATGCCCAATACCACTTTCTTTTATATGTTTATATAAGGCATTTGTCTCACATTGTCTCCTTATGTTGGACTTGTGTTCAATTATACGATCCCTCAACTTTCTCGTTGTCATCCCCACATAGAAAGATGAACATGCAACACAAGTTGCTATATAGATTATTAGATTAGAAGTAAGGGAATATGAGTGGATAGTGCGATTGTCAGCAGACACTGAACCTGGTTTAAATGCAGCCGTGTCAATAAAACCAATTTTAGTGAGGTTGCAGCACAATTGTTTGAAATGATTAATGTTTGGTAACATGGGTATGGTTATGTTTTTTAAGATTGCTGTAGAAATTTTATAGCATTGAATAAATACTATTTTTATAACTTTATGTATGTTAAGTGAGATGTGAGTGTTGAGTAGATGGATTTCTGAGTGTTGAGATATAGCATACCTTTTTTACATATAAGAATACGTGTGTGTTTATATGTATGTGTATAAGAGTTTGAATTTTGTATTTTATATATTTTTTAGTGAAAATGTCAGTAGATATATTAAATATTGATGCAGTTGATCATATGACCTTGGCTGCAGGTCATGTGATGTGTGGTGGGCGTATTTAAATGTGAATGTAACTGCACCTTGTGTTAATCATTGAAAAAGGGAGTTGTCCCGAAAGCTTTGTGTTGGATAAAGGTGTTCTGCTTTTTACTCAACTGTGTTCGTGTGTTTTTGAAGTGGATGAGGATTACAGTCTCTAATGACAACCATATGAGTTTCTAAATTGTTATGCTTTGATTTTATTTCTTTGTCTCCCCCTTTATTTCAGCACATAAATGTGTGTATATGTGTAAGCTTGTGAATATAAATGTGTATATGTGGGGTGCTATACCTCTTACATTTCTTTGAGTTTGCCTTATGTTTTTTGCTGTTCTTTGTAAAACTTCTGGAAAACTCTTAATTAGTGCAGTCAGAAAAAAAAAACACTAACCTATGAACCTGTATCACGTCAGTCACCCTGTAGACAGGGGTCCAGGAAAGTAAATAATGTGGGAAGAAATAGCCAGGGAATTGTTATGGCTAGGCTAGGCTTGTATAGGCCCTAGGGCTGATAGCCTAGTACCAACCTATGAACCTGACCAGACAGCAAGTTACAATTGGTGAAAAGCAAAGTTGCCCCATACTGGTAAGGATCAAATCCAGGATTTTATCTGCATTGGTCGAGGTGTAGACTAACTGGTCCATGGTTATAGCATTGATGACGTCTAGAAATCCCTGAGTATACATATTTTAAGGTATAAGTCACCCAGTTTATAGATGGATAAAAAGATTCTTGTTATGAATGTGCAACAATATATGACAATGTGTATGGAATATTTACAAAATGAGAATGTCTGTGATGTGGTACTTACACTAACTCTGATGTTAAAAACAAGTTGTTTTTGATGCAGAAAGGTTACCCTTTTTTCTATTCCTTAATTAAAATGCGTAAGGGAAAGTTGCCTCCACAAAGGTCTATTGACTCAGGAATAAGTTCCATAACAGAAAAGATAATTTTGTTTATATTTGTGTAAGCCTGTATCATCATTACATTCTTACATAAAAAAATAGTGCACACCTGGACAAAATAGATTTAAAATGTCAGGAAGGAATGTGTTGGTTTATATGGCAGTACTGTGCATGAAGAAAGTTTGGAAGTTTTAGAAAGTAGTATGTGAAGGAATTGAAATGTATTTGCTTAAATAACAATATATATTTCTTTTATTTAATGAAATAATTTACTATCAGAAAAGTGCTACTGCCATGGAGGCTTTTTATACCCCTGCATATGCTAATCTTACTATCATTCTATTGGAACAAGAATATATAAATTAATAATGCAAAGTTTTACAAGAAATTTGTAGTGAAACATTTATATTATAAAAACATGTTGAGCACAGTCTTGTTATCACTGGTTCGTGCATACATTTGTGACAACCCACTACTGGGCCAGTAATCATGGAGCCTCCGTCCTCACACTTGGAGGATAACAGGTACACACACAGTATTTCCAGATGAAGCTCTATGCATCAAGTGCAATTTCCCTTAAGAGCACACAGAGACCACAGTCAGTCCAGATCACCGGTAAGACTCCCCAATGGCACAGCTATAGTGTTGAGATCTCAGCTGAGTGACCAAGCCAAGACCTACCAGCACTCCCTCTGTACAACCACTACTTTGTGTCCCAGCCCAAGTAGCTAAACTACACCCTTTAAGGTTTGATTTAAACACACACACACACACACACACACACACACACACACACACACGTGGGAGAGGCTGGCAGAGATGTACTAGCTATGCTCCCTTCTGCCCAGACTATAAGGTAGTTATCACTGCCACCAGTCAACTCCTTATCAGCTACTTTAGGGCCCTTAACACAGGGTGTCTAATCTTATTGTGTAATATTAATATTAATAATTAATGCCAAAAAGAAAATATAATGCAAAGTCTATTGTAAGCAACGCTAAGCATTGCACAGGCCAGCTTAGGTGGTGTAAGCAATGTGTAGGCCAGCTAACTCAATGTGCCCAGTGGTATACCCTTTTAAACAATGCCAACCTGCAGTAAGCAGGTTTGCCCATAGCTTAGCCTTTTCAAAACTGGCCAATCGCAGCAAAGTGTGGGAAATCAGTCCTACTTAAACTCAACAGGTGGGAACACACCTCATAACTGGTAGTAGCTTCCTACTGCAGGCACTATGGCAGAAAGGGGAGAAGGTGTGCGCTTCTGGGCACAGTGCTGGTGCAGCCAGGAGTCCAGAGTTATGGCAGGACTCATTGTCAAAGACCATGAGCAGAGACTGCTGCAGGGCCAGTACCAGGGTTCCCAATATAAGGCAGAAGCCTGGGACTGTCTCGCTCATGACCTCACCAGTGCAACTGGCATACCCCAAACTGGTGAACAGGTTAGGCATCACTATGCCGACCTGAAGCGGCGTAAGGGGGACCTCTTGGACCAGTGGATCCAAGAGGCTAGAACAGCAGGGGCTGTCCCCAGCTGTGTGTAAGTATGACTCCACTATGTGTGTAATAATTGCCAGCTCATGTATATCATGGATATGTACGGTTAAATATCCCTCTTATTTCCTCCACAGCTGCAAGTGAGCGGGCCACGAACCAGGAGGGCCATGGATGTTGCCTGGCGAGGTTGCAGTACGAGGCAGGTCAGTAATACTCTTGCATGTACTGTGATAGGAAAAAATTAATTGCCAGTATAAAACCTGTATTGTTTAAGGCAAGTACTGCATAGACTGCAGAATATGGCAGGAAGAGTCTCATATAGTTTGTATGTCAATAAAAGCATAATAGCCTAACAATAAAGGTATAATTGCTGGACTGCATGTGTATACTCTGGTATCATATGGTAATGTAGATTTGCAATCACGTAATAGTACTGTTGTATTAAGCACTTTTACCCACACTGTGCACCATAAGTATAATGTGTAGGAATGCATGCATATGATTGGTGTAATCCCAAGTGGCCACTTAGTACAACTGAGAGACACATAGACAGAAAACAGTGAAAAGGCAGACAACAAAATCCAAATAGCACATGCAACTGAGATGTGAAATGTTGTATTTTTAGCACACACAGCCATAGTTCGAATCCTGGCAGTGGTAGTAGTTTGCATGCAGAATCATACACCACAACTGTATAGATATGTCCAGAATGTCCAATAAATTGTCCCATATCTGTTGCCTGTCAACCTGTCCCCCTGGGAAATCAGTGGGATGATCCCAGAGATATAGGCAGCAAACAGGAAATACAACTGATTGTCACACATCTATGAGAACAAACCTATCACTCTAGTAACTCCCAAAACTGTTACGAGAGTAATAAGCCAAGTATGTCTCATCTACACCCCCATGTTGTCAAGCTATGACCAGAGTGTGTACAGTAACAGAGTGAGATGTATGTGCATAATACTAATGTGTAATCTGGTACTTTGTGTGGCAACATTCAGGTAGTGCTAACAAACATTGTGCCCACGGGTACGTCAGATACGAACACTGTGCTGAGAAATAAAATGCTTGATACACTGTACTGGTACTGTTTACTCTGGTATGGTATGGAATTGTGAATGTTGCAGTTGCTCTGAATAATAAGGTATCACTGATCACTATCATCCACACTGTGCTACATAATATAACTGTGTAGGAAAGCCTGCATAAGAGTGTGGTAAGTCACTAAAGCTTGAAGAGGGCAATAGTGTAGATATGTCCCCGTTCACCTGCATGTGGTCAAGACATGGCCAGAGCCTGTGCAGAAGAAGATAGACAGGTATGTGCACAACAGCGACCTGGAATCTGGGAGTATGTGTAGAAACAGTTAGTGTTAACAAACATTTCCTCCACATGTATACCAGGTAAGAGGTGTATACTGCAGGTAAAACCAGTTCATGTATAAAGATGACGACAGCCATATCACTGTCCAAACTAAGGCAATAGGGTAGTATAGTAATACTTGTAAGGTACAAATAACAGCACTGACTAGGAAAGTAATGTGAACTACAAGAATATACTAGTTGTTAATTGACATATTCCCCCCCCCCCACCATATAACCAATAATAAACTAAATACCCACCACAACCCATATGTAATGACTGCACTGTTCTGTTGGGACATATGTCTTGGTTCATATTTATCTAAATCTGTTACCCTGCCTGCATGCTGTTGTTACTACCACTGTGGTCCCATATATGCATGTGTTCCATTTGCTATACAACTGTTCCATTACTGTGTCTGGGTTAATGGGAATATTTATGCATACTGTTATACCTAACCCTGGAATGTGCTATTACTATTCCACATATGTTGATAAAATGTAAATACTATAGCACGTTTGTGAAGGCTGATCCCAGCGAACCCACCTGTCCCACCTCAGCTGGCCATGACACTGGGCACCAGCACATCTGGGCCCCAACCCAGGACCTCCTCGTCCATTGGTCCTGCACCACCATTGGGTGGAACCACCTCAGGGGATGGGGCTTGTCCACCCAGGGAGCAGGCGTGGACAGGAACCTGTCACCCATCACCAGGTCCGGGTTGTGGTGCATAGCAAGCTCAATCAGCAGTTTGGAGATCTGCTACGCCAGCTCGAGGGCCATGTTACACAACTAGAGGGTCGTCCTGGCTCTGCGACTCAGCCCCCAACACAGCCACCTTTGGGGCTGTGAAGGTGCAGTGGTGACTGCCCATGGGTGGGGACCTCAGTCCCACTGTTTCCACTAGGGGGCTCATGGGCTTCCAATTTCCCAACACCCCTCCTCATCAAGGTGTTTACCCCCCCCACGTGTCGTATACTGCCCCTGTATGCACCTTGTCTGCCTTGTCTGTTAACCTACCCAACCTACCTCCCCAAATATACCTACTATCCCTCCCCAACATCCCACTCTCACCTGAAAAAAAAAGGGCAATCTGTTCCCAAAAAAAATCATGCCCCATACATAGCTGTCCATTTTGCACATGTGTCCACTAGACACATGTAATACAGTCTAATTGGCATCACAACTTATTATTGTTGTCCTCACCCCTCTCCCAGGGGTTTGAGTGTCCAAATCTACCGACAAATTAAGTGTATATGCACAGCTGTTGCAGTAGAAGAGATGGGCAGCTATGGACTTTCCCTATACCCTTCCTGTACATCCCTAGCAAGTTTCCCTACTGTCTTTCCCTCTTTGTGCCCCTTTTTCACCACTTTCCTATCAACCCTTTTTTCTTTTCTTTTAAAGAAATTAGCACAGGGTAAGTGGCAGTAAGCACTTTTAAACAGCAGTAAGCAGGTTTAAGGCTGTTTGCACGGGGGTAAGCAATGCCTACACAGGTTAAGCAACTAAGAAGCTAACTGGGTATAAGAAATAGTAACCAGAAGTTAGCAGTGCTTACCTCCGTACAAATCACAAACAACAAAAAGAAAACGGCATCAGCCAAAAAACAACGCCAGTTCCACAAAAGATTTCAATATATACTCTAATTAATTAGCAATTACATAAATTAGTCAATCAAAAACAGAATATTATTAAAGAGAGAACTTCTAATATTCAAAATAATAAAACTATAATAAACTTTTCCAGTTTATTTCTAAATTTAAACCATTAGGTGACATATATTTCAAAATGTAAATAGTCTCTTTAAACAAAAATCATCTGTCTTAATAAAATTTTTCTAAAATACAACATTCAAATACTTCAACATTACTATTATGACACTCCATAAAATGATTGGACTAGTTAATATTCCTTTTATATCTCTAATATGCTCTTGCATTCTAGTTTAAAATTTTCTCTTTGTCTCACCTATATAATACAATTTACATGGACATCTAATACAATAAATTATACCTAAATTACTATTAGGTTTAAACAGAATTCCATTAATATTAAATATAATTTACTACAAATACTTGTACCATATATGTCTAAATTATGATAAACCTTGTCAGAAGGAGAAATATAATAAGTTTTATCAATTTATCAGATAGATTTTGACATATTTAAATTTTATTACCATAGTAACAAAATAAATATCTGAAGCTTGAACATTTATTATTCCTCTAATAACATTAACTTTATTAACATAGGGAAAAATTACAATCTTCTCTATTCCTATTAATCATAAATTTATTAACATTACTACAATTATTTTAATACATGCATTTAATATTTCCATACTATATCCTCTTTTTCTAAATCTAATTTGTTGTTACATAATCTAAATCTAATCATAAGGTAAAGCAGACAAGGTATGTGGAGGGTGACAACTGGTTCCAAACAGGAACTGGCTATCAATAAATTTAGTATAAATCTGATTACCTACCTCTCCTAATAATGAAATATCTAAATAAATGAACTTTTACCAAAAACTAAAAACCATCAAATACCTATTATTAATATTATTATTAAAATCTGAAAAAAAATAATGAATAATATCACCACCACCACTACAAAGAAAGATCAAATCATCAATGTGTAGCGTAGTACAAAACATGATTTCTATAAAATTTATTAGTATACACATACTACATTTCAACTTTACCCATAAAAGTTAAAATATACATGCAAAAGACCCCCCTATAGCCCATTTTAATTGATGGTAAATAACTTGATTAATAAAACTAAAAAATTATTAGAGAGACAAAAAAAGAAGTCCAAGTTTAAAAAAATGTGTGTGGATTTTATCAAAAAAAAAATAATATAAAAGCTGTAATCCGTCTGAGTGTTTGATGTTTGTGTATAAACTCACAACATCCACACAAAAACATATTATCTGTCCAAATAATATCACTTATTTTATCAATAAAATCAAAAGAGTCTCTAATATAGGACTCTAATTTCTGTACATATGGTAACAGATAGTTATGAATACCCATGTTCTGACAAAAATAATTACTTGTCAAACAATAGGGGGACCCTGGTCGGTTCATATTTTTTTGAAGTTTTGGGAGACAATAAAAAAAGTAAACTAAACAATTTTTCATTTTTCTTTTTTTTTTTTTTTTTTTTTGAATATTAGTCTCTTTAATAATATTCTGTTTTTTTTTGATTGAATTTATTATGTGCTTAATTAATCAGAGAGAGTATATATTGGTTTGTAACTTGTACTCATTGAAGGCTATTATGCCGAGGTGCTTACCTCCGTACAAGCCTGTGCAAACCCACTTACAACTGTTTAAAATTGCCTTAATCATTCTGTATCAAATGGCCCTTGTTCTGCCCAACAACAAACAGCCTCTGCAAGGCTCAAACCCAGGACCCTGCACACCATAGCCAAAGTGATTTACCACTAAGCCATGCCAGATACACATAAAAGTGCCTTAATCATTCTGTATCCAATGACCTCTCAACACCATTACCGGTGCATGTGGATATATATGTGTTTGTAATGTTCCCATTGTCATGTACAGATGTATGTCTATATATACCTGTATATATATATATATATATATATATATATATATATATATATATATATATAAAACCTGCTCCTGGGGTGGACAAGCCCCATCCCTTGAGGCGGTTCCACCCGAAGGCGGTGCAGGACCAACGGACGACGAGGTCCCAGGTTGGGCCTGGAAGAAATAGCCAGGGAATTGTTATGGCTAGGCTTGTATAGGCTTTAGGGCCGATAGTCTAGTACCAACCTATGAACCTATAAGCCTGATGTTTTCACAAACATATCATCCAGCCCAGTCATTCAACAGTACAGGGAATGTATTCCAACATGTAGATGTATGTGTGTGTGGATAGATATTATTATCTAAATAGATATAACATATCTATATATGTAGATATATATATATATATATATATATATATATATATATATATATAAAATAGATACACACACAGACATATATATATATATATATATATATATATATATATATATATATATACATACATATATACATACATATGCATACATCTATAGATATATGTGTTACATCTATATGTATATATATATATATATATATATATATATATATATATATATATATATACACATACATATACAGCAAGTTATATATATGTAAGCAGATATATATATATATATATATATATATATATATATATATATATATATATATATATACAAGCATATATGGACATGCATCTGTAGATAACAATGGGAACATTACAAACACATATATATCCACATGCACTGATAATGGAGTTTTGAGGCCCCAAACAACATACACCTTGTACGAATAGGTATTATCCCCCCCACAACCAAACACGTCCACCTTGCAATACACCACCAACTGTTGCAGATCCATTAACCAGGACCTGATACGACATTGGCACAAGATGTTAACAGTACTCCATCCCACCTGTACAATGTCAGGCTGGTATCAGCAATATATCATGCAGTACAGTCTGGCTCCCATAGGGAATGTACAATATATATGCAGATACAGATATACATATATATATATATATATATATATATATATATATATAATATATATGTAACTATACTTACGCATGCAGAAATATGTATAGTAAGATACATATGTAGAATGTGCACACAATATGAAACAGCCACTATGCCTAAAGTTACCACCTTACCAAATGGATGCTGTATGAGTCACCCATATAAATGACAATCGTTGCCTGCAACATATTCCCACAGAGAGAGGTCAAAAGATATAACACCACACACAGGTTCACATACATGGGAAAGCTTTATTTGTGTACTATTACAGTTGTATATGCCATGTCATATAGCTGTCGAGACACTGGCATCCCTATAAACAGAGTAATGCAACTGTGAAACAGTTTTACTAATACAGTAGTCTGGAAAGGTTTACAAATGTTGCTGTCCAGACCGAGGCCTTCAAGTAGCACAATAGTAAAAACAGACTGGGCCACAGGATACCAAACATTCAACAGTAAGTAATGCAGCTGTATAGTTTAGCAGCCTCTATCTCCACCCTGTACACTCCCTAAGGAGTAAAGACCTCAGATGACCCAATGGGATATAACTGTTACATAACAAGGCCTGACACCATCACAAGCACGCTGAGAAACAGAACAGTTTGTATGTCAGAAGGCAGGAGCCCTGCATTTACCCAAGGTGGATTGTATGGTAATATACATCCAGATACCGTAAGGCAGCTCACCCCTGATACCCCCACATGTTGTAACAGCCTAGGTTAGTTATGATGCATTCCCCCCTAGACTCAATACTACAGGGCCATATACCACTGTTACATATACTGGCCTCTGGAGTGCATAAGGGCACATATGTATTGTGTAGGTGAAGCCCACACATATATGGCCCCAACCCCACCATATCTGTGGGAGACACAACAGCAGTGGACTGATGGCAGGAACGGCAGCATGACATACTCACAGCCCACTACAGAACAACCCCTGATAGCATGTCATATTTGCAAAGCCTGATATGTAGGTGGAGGACAGAGGCTGGAACACAGGCCCATATGTGAAATACTGTTGTCATACACTAAGCAAGTTATAGTCTGCAACATACTCTTAAACAGGTATATATGTTAGAAACAGAAATGGATGTAACTATGTACTGATAGCACTCAACACACACACACACACACACACACACACACACACACACACACACACACACACATACACACGCACACACACACACACACACACACACACACACACACACACACACACACACACACACACACACACACACACTGCCAGTGAAATATCTGACACAAGGCCTGTGTGGTGGACAGACAAAATATAATAGGCACACCTCTGGCCATCAAGAGGATAGGCCCACAGGAGCTATGCAGACAGACTGCATTCCAAGTTAAACTAGTATGTACACACAAACCCTGTAACACCAGTACTATACAATGCATACAACTCTACTCACACTCTGTCTGTAGTTGTGGAACCTCCTATAACTATGTAGCTGGCCTGAGTGTGCAGATTCTTCTGTAAGAGGTATTGCTACCTGCTGTCTGTAACACTGATGCCCACACACAGGAAGGATGTCCATCACACAGGAAAGGTAAAGGGACCACGCCCACATTATGTAGGGATTTACAGTAGGTGGTTGCCATGACAGTGGTAATTGGAAGTACTACACAGCAAGCTGCATGTTGGTAGCATGTGGAGGATACTGATAGGTACAGAGGCCGTCACCAGATCATGTGCATCACCTACAAAATCCATGCTGCAATCTATTCACAGTAGTTCAATCCATTTACTGGAGAGAGACCGAGAGAGAGAGAGAGAGAGAGAAAGAAAAGCCTAAGGCAAAGGCAAAGCCAAAGCAAAGAAAACAAATAACATCCAGCAAACTCTCCAGAACAGACATCATTCCCACAACAGGTATGTGAAGTATATATGCATGTAACTGAATGTAGTACCTGGTCCATAATAATGGGATAGATGATGTGGAATGATTTATATGTGCCATCAGGTGTTGTTGTAATGATGTTGAACTGAACAGCTGCTATGGACAATAGTGTTTGTCCCTGAGGGTAGTGGGTCATAGCCGTCAACTGTGCAGATCAGCACTGACTGACAAGATGTAAACCATCATAGTGTGTGTTGTGTAATGGGAAGTATGTATATTATGTGGCCAATAGCTGGTGGTGGAAGTAATGCCATTATGATGGACATGTGGGACCCACAGCCCACCCCTTGCAGGATACTCAGGTTAATCTGTAATGTAGCATGCAGGAATGCCATAGGTGTGTAATAGGGTTACCTGCAATCTAGTCTTACATATACCCCCCCCTAATGTCGGGCTGTGTCCATATGTAGCACCTGTCTGTGTTGTAGCAAGGCAGAACAGTGCAGCTGTGCAGGAAGGTGTTGTGAGATTGTGGACCTGATGTCTGAATGTACCCCACATACAGGTATGCATATGTGTACATATGTACACATAAATAATATATAAAGTTTTATATAAATATATATATATATATATATATATATATATATATATATATATCCACATGTATATCCAGAAATATACATATACCTATGTGTATACATATATATGAGCACATATACATCAAAAAAGCAATGAGCCAGCAATCTGTGAAACTAAAATTATTTAATTATAAATGCAGCATCAAAAACAAATACCCAGACTGGTTTCGGCTGGTAAAAAACACAGCCTTCATCAGTGTAAAAGTAAACTCAAATCAATGCTGTTTTATATATCTGCACATAAAATAAATAGACACACCCATTGGTTGTTTAAAATTGCTCATTCAGTCCAGGTGGAAACAATCCACCTAGCTTGACAATCCATTTTTTCTCTTTAGAATCTAAAATGGAATGCAAACCTGTTTTGTTTAATTTATTCCCCTTAACTAAATCAATAATCAGAAATGTAAACTTGGCTGATTTATGTGCCATACAATGCTTATATAATGCATTACTGGATTTTTTGTTTTTAATATTACTTATATGTTCTGAAATTCTCAACCTAAGCGGACGGGATGTCTGGCAAATATAGAAAGATCCACAAGTGCATGTGGCTAAATATATTAGTCAGTCACTACTGCAATTGGCAAAGAATTTAATATCATACACAGTACCACAATTTTTGCTCGTAAACTGTTTTGACTTAGATATTTTATTACAATGTATGCAGTAACCACATGGAAAACATCCAATAAGTGGTTCACCTGTAATGGTTGTTTGTATCTCCTGAGACAAAACTCTAACATGAGGATGTTTATAATGACTGAAAAAAGATGCCAAATTTTTACCTTTACGAAAGGAAAACAAACACCTATCTGGTAACATATTAGATAAATCCTAATCACACTGCAGTATATTCCAATGTCTGTGTATACTATTAATAAGTGCATCAGAATTCCTTGCATATGTAGTAATAAATCTAATAGGTTGTGGATTTCGTTCTTCACGTTTTTTGTATACTAGTAAATCATCCCTCTTCAGTGTGTTTGCCCAATTACTGGCCTGCAGAACATGTCCCATATGATATCCTCTAGATTTAAATCTGTATGTCAAATCCTGTCTATATTCTTGAAAAGTAGATTCATGAGAACAAATCTGCCTCATTCTAATATATTGGGATTTAGGGATATTTTTGGCTATATGAGGAGGATGAAAGCTGGATGCATGGAGGACAGTGTTATATTGTGGACACTTTCTAAAAACCTGCGTACTTAAGGTGCTATCTGATAGTCTACTGATGTGAACATCAAGAAACGTGATGGTATCTGCATGATAATTGACTGTAAAATGCAGGCCCCATTTATTCTCATTCAAATAAGATATAAACTCCATCAGATAATCCACATCAGTCCTCCACACCATCCAGCAATCATCCGAATAGCGTCTCCAAATGTCAATTTCATCCAGGTACAGGTTATGGCTGTTGTCATAAATAATTTGTTCCTCAATAAAGGCCATAAATAAATCTGCATAGATGGGGGCAAAAGATGCCCCCACGGCTGTGCCCTTAGTTTGCCAATAACATGTATCATGGTAAAAGAAGATATTACTGGTTAGGACATGTTGAGTCAGGCCTATACGAAAGGTATTAAAGCCAGGCTGATATAAATCAGACACATGCAGCCAATACCCAATGGCTTCCAGCCCAATCCAATGAGGGATGTTAGTGTACAAAGCACTAACATCGAGTGTACACATAAATCCAGTAATGAATTATATAAGCATTGTATGGCACACAAATCAGCCAAGTTTACATTTCTGATTATTGATTTAGTTAAGGGGAATAAATTAAACAAAACAGGTTGGCATTCCATTTTAGATTCTAAAAAATGGATTGTCAAGCTAGGTGGATTGTTTCCACCTGGATTGAGGGAGCAATTTTAAACAACCAATGGGTGTGTCCATTTATTTTATGTGCAGATATATAAAACAGCATTGATTTGAGTTTACTTTCACACTGATGAAGGCTGTGTTTTTTACCAACCAAAACCAGTCTGGGCATTTGTTTTTGTTGCTGCATTTATTATTCAATAATTTTAGTTTCACAGTTTGCTGGCTCATTTTTTTTTTGGTGGATTTGATATTGTGGAGCCGTGCAATTGCCTTTCGGGTAGGAGGATCTTCTTTGCTGTTACACATATATATACATCACATATATCTACACAAATATAGATATATACCTATATGCACGTCTACATATATACAAACACACACACAAACATATATGTATGTAAATACATGTCCGCTATATTACTACCACAGTGCTGCATGCTATGTGCGAGGAAACAGCACACATAGCAATACAGACAGATATATACAGCTGGCAATGTGTGCAACATGGACAGGTATGTCACATGTGACCCCCTTGCTGGGACCACATTGCCCATGTCTGTGAAGTATGGAATGGGAATATGGAGAGGTATGGCAGGTATAGTTGTGGAGGTGGTCAGGGTTGCTAGATATAGAGGACAGTCTACAGGGGTGGTATGTGACACATGTTGTGGATAAACACCCTGGATGGTGTGTGTGGTCTGTGATGTGGACAACCCATGGGCCCCAATATGAACACAATGGGAACAAGCCTCCCACCCACTGCTACTCACAACAGCAGTCCACGTCCTGAAGGTGGCTGCCCTGGAGGCTGAGCTGGAGGAGCATGTCGCCCCTGTGAATGTGTACAGGGTGTCTCAGAGTGATGTAGCACATCCCACATGTGTTTGCGGAGCCTGTTATGGAACAGACCCTAGACCTGACCTCAGGGGACAGGAACATGTCTGGGTGTGACCCCAGGTGGGGGTCAACATCCTCTGGGTTTGTTCCACCTGACGGTATTGCAGGACCAGTACATGAGGAGGCCCCAGGGTGGGACACACATATGATGTGGCTGGGTAACATGGGCAGATGGATTTGGAGAGGTGGTTCTGCTAGCAATAGTACATATACATACTATTGTGTCACTGTTATAGAACATATGTTGGTAGTAATAGTCTACACAATCCTGGAACATGTCCAACAACATGCATAGATATCCCCCAATAACACAGAATGTCAGCTGTGCAGCAATCACAAAGCAGCCATACCACAGGCATATGTGGGACCATAGTGGCTCTGACAATGGCATGCAGGTGAATAGTCTGCAACAGGCCAGTAATGATAGTGTCCACACAGGGAACATGGCTACAAACACATAGCAGAAATTGCGGTACAATACAATATCTGTCCCACTGGTAGGTAAGTTGTAGCTTCACCTAATGAGTTGTGTGTACAGTTGTTTGTCACTGATATGTTGGGGGGAGATGACAGAGATGTGTCTTTCAGCCAAGATGTCACATGCACGGCTACCAACATAATTCAACTGGCAAAACTAAAGTGCTGCTCACGTACCTAAACCAGCACTACCCTGTGCTGTTTGGCCAGGTTGCCCATGACTAGCAGGAGTGGACCACCCTGTGGAATGACCTATTCCACAGGGTCAATGATGTCAGACTGAACAACAGCAGTTATGAGCAGGTCCGGCATCATTGTACTGACTTGCTTTGCAATGCCCGTCAGCGTGCTGCTGCAGTCCGGGGGGATCACCTCGCCACAGGGGGGCCATGCCATCCATCCCCCCAACACATGTGGAGGAGCTCCTGGCCAGCCTTGTGGCAGTTGCCCATCCCACCAGCCGCCAACCGCCAGACACCTTTGTGGAGGTGGGTGCCACTCACACACCGGCCGAGCAGCGTGGAGGTAAGGCCAAAGGGCACATCAGTAAATCACTGTTGCTTATACATCTGCATTGGTACAGCTAGATCATGCATATCTGACATGTTATAGGTAGATTGTGTTGCTGCATAGTAGTGATAAACGGATGTCCATATGTGGTAGTATTGTGAAAATGTACTGTTGATGTCTTGTAATACTGCACCCACCCTGCAGCGCTGCCACAGGTGTGGCTACTGACATTGCACCTTTCACCCTCTTATGTAGGTCCCTCCGGGATACCACCAAGGCAGCAGCCGGTAGCTGGTGAGTATGGTTTATGTAGATGCTTGCCAACACACCGGTCATGTAATGGCAATGGTATATTCCATGCACACATCTAACACAGCTACCCAGAATGCATGCTGTACATGTGCACATACTGTTGATGTGAAATGCATGGCGTCACAGGGGTGACCATGATTGGGTATTGGAAGGGTATGTCAGACACATGCATGATAACTAACATCATGTCATTGCGGAATGTGTCCACAGGGAGTATCATAATGGTGGGAGACATGGCCTACAGTAGAGACATGTTCAGAACAACACCCATATACAGTGCACACCAGTGTATATACCTGTGTAGGGCTTACTTGTCATGCATATGCAAAAAGGCTGAAGGGGGGGTGTCAGCTTTACACACCAGTGCACTGCAGCAGGGATCCTAATGATGCTAGGAATGGCTCTATCTGCACATAAGCAGGTTCAGGACCTGTGGCAGCCGTAACCTTACCCCCACAGCAATAGTGATGGCAGTCTGTGAACACCAAGGAATGTGCACATGAATAGACCTTGCAATTATGCAGAATAGGGGGACATGTGTATGGCAGACTGAACATACACTGGCAAATGCAGATGCCCACGCTGGTATACCCCTGCCAGGAGTAGTGACTGCTGTAGTACACACACCAAGAGGTGAGATAAACCGTCATGATAAGGGTGTGCACACATATGGCAACACAGTCAGCATCCGCACACCTAACACATTCTGTAGACACTGAATGTGAAAGTACAGGACATATGTCACATATCGGGCTCATGTACTACTGGTCCCACGGCAGATCAAGGATGGGTGCATCAAATCAATAAAGGTGTGTACACCCCCATAACCACAGTATGCTCTGATGGTTGCCAGTGTAAGAGTATTGGATTGGTCATACATGGTCCACTGATGTTGAGAGCTGTGCATCAGACATCAGGCATTCACAAATGACATCTGTCCACATATCATACCAGGTATGTGTTGCTGGAAAACATAGAGGCTGTGAGCATTAAAGTTGACATAACTGACACAGTAGTACACATTCAATGGGCCATACATCAGTGAGGTGTGGTGCACAGTACATGGCAGGGTGAAGAGCAGGTGCACAGAAATACTGTGTTCATGGGTGCAGTGGTATCCAGGGGAAGGGGCTTGACCTAGTGACACAGCACATGCATCACATTCATATGTATACTGTTGCCAGCATGGATTGACTATAGCTGCACTGCATGCTGTCGGGTACCATATGGTATGCATGTTGACAGAGGGCTATTAGGAGGACTCTCTGTTCTTTTGTTTTGCATCCCACCTGTATATGTGTGTGTGTGTGTGTGTGTGTGTGTGTGTGTGTGTGTGTGTGTGTGTGTGTGTGTGTGTGTGTGTGTGCATCCTGGTGGGCAGTCAGTATGTTTGTAGGGTCACTCTGGTGAAGTGGAAGGAGGTTGATGCATGTAGGGTGCTTGCGTGCATGTGTGTGTGTTTGTGAGGCTGGCCATGTATGCACATGTGTGATTGTGGGGAGTTCATACAGCAGTATCTCCCTCTGGGATCAGCAGTACATGTATGTGGACTGCCACATTACACACCAGGAATACTTGTCATGTGTGTAATCACAGAACAGCTGATAGTATAATATGGTCTGCAGCACAGAACAGGCATCGATAGGGAAGGTAGACACCAGGTACACCCTTAATATCACATTCAGTGGACAGGTCACCTACAACCCACATATGCAGCACTACAGATGCATTGGGGAAGCACTAGTCAACACCAGGAAATGTATCCAAATATTACAGTTGTCACATTATAGGCTGAATGAGCAGCATATCTGGCATGTACTGAGCATTACATACACATGACACACCAGTGCATGATATTATGGATAGAACACAGTAGCCCACACATATAGGAGCCATGCTCATGATGTCCGGATATACAGAGGGTGCATACCGACTAACAGCAGTGAGGCCATGTAAAACCACTACACACAGGTCAGGCAGGTAAAGTAGTAACAGGTCCTGTGTTGTGGCTGCTTGTGTAGGCATGTGTGTTTGTTAAGTGTGATGCAGGATGGGGTACCACATGGACATATACGTGGGACTGTCTGTAAAGCCATGGACAGGTAGGTATTATGGAGGTGTGTGTGTGTGTGTGTGTGTGTGTGTGTGTGTGTGTGTGTGTGTGTGTGTGTGTGTGTGTCTGTGTGTGTGTACTGTTAGGCAATGCTGTACAGGTTATAAAGTGCATTCATTGTTTTCCCCCACAGGTGAAGTGGGTCAGGTTCCCTCCTGCATGCAATATGATGTTGGTATCCATACAAACACTGAGGATGATGACAGTACTGTTGAGGCACAGGTGGGGTTGTCAGGGACCGACACTGCGCCAAATTTTAACATCTCCCTTTTAGCCACCCCAACCCTGCCCACAGTTTCAGTGCGTAAACACACCCCATCACCAGTGGCCATAGTGGAGGTACAGCTGGTGTTCGGTGGCAGTGCAAAGGGAAGTGTGGTAACCATGCCTACTGTGTTCTGCCGCAGCAGGCATAGCCAGATATCTGGCAGGGCACCACATAGGCAGATGTCCCAGGGTGTTTGTGGTAGGGCCGCTGGACATCATGCTCCTGGCAGAGGTGACATATCTGGTACCAGCAGGCACATGTTTCAGGCTGTCATGGTGGTGCAGGCATGTATAGAACATTACACCAGAAAGGGACTGAGGCTGCAGAGGGCTGCTCACACCTGAAAATGACAACACCAGTGAACTGGCTGGTGCCATCCATGGATTAACTGAGTTCATGGATAGACGGTCTGGTGAGATGATGGCCCTCATCGACCACTGTCTGTCCGTACTTGAACATGTGGTGGGAGTGTGGTGACGGCCGCGTGGATGTAGGTCAGCAATGCCAAGAGCTGGTAGTTGACGTGGATGTGCCATGACACCAAGGGGCTCCCATAGTGGCAGTACCAGCCCCAGCACTGCAGGGGGCACTGTCCACACCACACCACAGCAGGCCATGAGCACATGGTCCTGGCCAGTCCCAGGAGGGACCTGGTACCAGCAGACATTTGTCATCATTAGGTGAGAGTAGCACATCGAGGCCTGTACCTGGATGTGCCCATGGAACCCCTGGCAGGCAAAGTCCACGTGTCCATGGCTGGAGGCAGTGAACTGCACACCCTGCCAGGTATGGTCTGCAGCTGTCCATAAACACCTGTGTAGGGCAGCCACATGGCAGAACTGTGTGCATGCATACCCACACACTATGCAAACACACCTACGGCAACCCCATACCTACACCCACCACAACACCAAACCCAGCTCACCACAGGACACCCCTCACCCACACACATGGTGTCAAATGTATGGCCCACCCTCGGCCTCTGGCAAACCAACATCATACCCTGTGCATATGATGATACCTGTGCCACATCCCTGTCATCCATACCATCAATGCAGGGACAGCCTAATATGGTTCTGATGCACACGGTGACTGTACAACAGTGTACCACAGTACTGCAGTGTAGCATGTTGTAAGGAGTGAAGTGTAATGCATATATGGCAGGTAGTGTAGCCATCCAGCAATGATGCATTTTAGCTGTTAGTAACAATGGTTGATTGCGGTCCCTATAATGTTATCCATTTGTGTTATGGGTGTACATGTGTCAGCACGGGGATGATCTGCAGTCATATTCCACACATGATACTCATACCCCTTGCTACCGTAATGACAGTACATAGGAGCATGTATTGTACTTGGCATTACATACACTTATTACAGATGTCATTACCCTGCTATGTTATTAGACTGGGTGGTGTGACCTGGTTACCAGGGCTAAGCCATAATTAGCATGTATCAACATTGCTGCAATATAACAGCTGAGCTGATTTGTGCACTGGTAGACGAAGCCTACACTGTGTAAGCACCCGTACGTTTACCGATAGCTTAGCACTGCTTAGCTTTGCACAAACCCATGCAAACGTGCTTAAAGCAACAAAATGAACAGCCCTTGCAGATCTTGAACCCAGGACCCTGTACACTAAAGTCACAACAGTTAACCACTACGCCATGACCACTGTGAAGACAGCTGTTGTTTTACCAATATAGCTGTCAATACACATATTGAATAGTATTGAGCAATTGCCTTTAGTTACTATATTGTGTAGTCCTTCTTATCAATATGACTGTTGCATCACATATGTTGTTTTATCATAATGTACACATAGCAGATACATACAGTGAGATACATCTGGAAGGGTATACACAACTGTCAGGTTTACACATGACAGGAATATGGTTATATACATATAATAGGCCTATATATGTCTACATGTGCATACACATGTATACCCATACATATGTCTGTATACACATCTGTATAATGCAACATACATATGGCCATGTGTACAACTCTTCGTATGTACAAACAAACATATATATATATATATATATATATATATATATATATATATATGTGTGTGTGTGTGTGTGTGTGTGTGTATATATATATATATATATATATATATATATATATATATATATATATATATAGGTATATGTGTATATATAGATATCTGCATATATAGCTATATATGTGTACACATTCTATGTGTACAGATATGCCTAGTTATGTTGGTATATATGTAGATATCTATAACTATATGTGCATATACATCTATTCTGACATGCTTACTACTGTCAGTATATATGTAGATATCCATACGTATATGTGCATATGTATCTCTATCTGTATATGTGTACACATATATTGCTCTGTGTATGTATATATCTGAGTGTTTACATATATATATATATATATATATATATATATATATATGTACATACACATAACCGTCTACGTATGCCGATATCTATATGTGTATATATCTGTATAGATATCTGGATAATTATATATACATATGTGCTCACCATATGTCCTGCACATGGAGTGGAGCCCTACCTCAGCCCCTATTGTCCCAACTTCGTAGTTCAAGGGGATGTCAGGTATGTATTGCAGGCATATATATATATATAGACTATTGCTACTGTAATAGGAACCGTCTTCACAGACATGGGGTGTGTGGGAGATCGCATCTGCTTTTAACATGTGCACCATTGGCTACTGACAGACATCCTAAGGACATCATAGTACAGTACCACTGCTAGCACAGTAATACTCCTGTGGACTACAGCAGAGATATTGGCCAATATATGTGGGCAGGCTGACACATTCTGGACAGTCCAGAGGTATACACAGAACCCATTAGTGCAAGACATGTAGACCAAGCCTGACAATGTGGATGTTAACAGTCATGTAGATGGGTATAACATGTACCTACTGGTATACATTTGCCCCCATAGGTTATGCATTCACACACCCCTGTCTGTCCTACCACATAATAACTGCTGGTACAGAGGTGCCATGGCCACATACTACCCACTAGTTAGTGACATACATCTGTATAGCATCCCACTGCTTTGTCTGACATACATGACTGTTATAGTGGCCCAGCAGCAGTACATCTGGCAAGTATCTGGACATGACATCTCACTGGGTAAGTACACTAAGCTGCTAGGCATGTAACAAAGCACTGCACAGGCTACAGGCAGACAGGTTCAACACTGGCCTACATTTCCTATGGGGGAATACACATGTACCTGCATATATAGCAGGATCTATAGGTATGTCACAGCAGACACCTGTGTGAAAGTGCATAACCACAATCAATGTGAACACAGCCACAGCCACATATGGTGAGCTAGCATAATATTACAGTATATGGACTATCTGTTCAACACCATCCTCATATGTAGCACTCACATATTAACCCTACATATACTGGCCAGCTACACAGTGTGGTCCAATGCCTGCTGTGCTATGGGACATGTGTGTTTGGCTCTACAAACATGTAAACTGATAGGGTAACATACAGTGGAGCAGCATGTAACATCAGATATCCCAGGACCAAGAACAATGACATCTACCACAGTCTGTACATAGGCCAAGGTACATATTAACAATATACATACTGTCGACAATCACCATAAGTACACAGACCTCAGTACTGTACACACAACCACAGAATGTCCAGGCTATGTCATCAAATATAACCCCTACTATACATAACATATGTAGCAGTCTGATATCTCACTGGCTTGTTATCAGATATGATGTCACTAAATATGGTCTACAGCACATATGCACCTCTTACTGCATGACATATGTACAAAGGTTGACAGAGTTGTGGCTGGAGGCACAAACACAGGGCCAATATTGACATGTCACTGTGATAACCTCATACATTTACTGTTGTAACAGGGTTTGTTGCAACATATGTCCTGTGAGGGATATGAAGTCAGTAACTCTCACGGCTGTCACCATCTACAGACTGCAATCCTCACACTACCTTCTGCAGTTCACAGATAGGTGCTCTGTGAGTAACACATGATATAAAAGCCACCATACACTGCCCAGTCTGCAGATGACCCTACAGATGGGGGTTTCCTCATAAACACAGCACTGATATCACAGGTGTTAAAAAATGTACAACAGCCATATCCACACACACCCTGTTAAACCAACCTTACTCCAAATGCAGTATAGTAGCACTTACAGTCTGTAGTCAGGCCAGGCACATCCCCCTCCTGTGTGCTGGCCTGTTTCCACAGTGTATGTTGTTAGAGGTAAATCCCCAAACAACAGATCGAGTTCCTGCCCACAGTGAATGAAAAGGTCCAACACCAACATGATGTTCCTAGATATTGGAGTGTGTTTCTATGCAATTGGCTATGGGAATGTTACCACAGCTTTTCCACATGCAATCAGCTAGAGGATGGCTGCAATTCGTGCAGAGCCCATCAGCTGATCATGAGCATTATTTAAAATACACATGCTACTGCCTAAGCAAAACAGGTGTAATTCTACTCTCCACATCCACCAGAGAAGGGGTGAGAGAGGCAGACAGAGGCAAAGACAAGTCAGGGAGGGGTGGGAGAGTAAAGGTTAAGCATGTTTGTGTCACACACCTACCAGTATGGGGTACTGAACCCCTGACAACTATGTAGTGCTATCACATGTCTATACAGTTATTAGATGAGCCACATAGGTTACATGTCGAGAAACCCTCCTCCAAACTTATATGTGATGGTGAGTGACATCTGCAACAGTGATATGGTAGCTATACGGTAGGTGTAGTACATGTGCCTGCCCCCATGAACAGGTGTCAGCGTCAATACCGCCACACACTTACAGGGATGCACACACATTGACACACTTGGCAGGGCCAGGAATACAACTCATGACTAGTGAGATTGCCACAACACAGTACTGTGCAGGTATCACATGCACCAACGGGGTCATACGGAGGTTATATGGGCAAATGGTATGTGGGAGTGTCTGACATCAGACAGCATGCTTCAGTATGCCAGTGGGGGTTGTAGTGAGTGTGAATGTGGTCATAGCAATCATACAACACACACACAGACAGAGGGTGCCAGTACTGACATGCATGGGTTCATTGCTTCACGGGTGTGTACTGATCGACTGTGCCAGAAGGTTATACAAGGCTAGGTGATGGATATACCTTGGCATCAGGCCACATGACAATGGCCTGCAGTGTGGCATAGGGGTGTAGTGTCTGGCTTTGCCCACACAGGTGGGTACTGTATTCACCATCCAGTCACCTGGGTAACTATTGCATGTGGCCAATGCTGTGCATTGCTTGCCATGTATGTGTTCCTTAGTCCATGACATGGATGGTGTCTGGGATGTGCACATCTCCCACATGCATGTACAGTGACACGTGGAACTGTACCTGGGGTGTCTGGCCCATGTTGTGTACACAGATTGTTATCATCAGATGTGCTTGTCCTGGCCTCATGTGGCGAGAACTGTTAATGGACAGCAGGTCAACCTTGCACCTACATTGATACAATGATACCGGTATTCCCTAGGGGCAGTAGCATCTGTCCATACAGGGTATGGTTTTCAGGCATGGTATGTCATTTGTCGGTCACATTTGATGGCACCACAGGTGTTTCAGCTGTCCAGTGGGGAACATAGGGTAGGTGCACTGTTGGCACGTACGTGCCTACTGGACTGATGGACAGAGTGCCATGCCCTCTGTAACCCACTGCAATCACACCATGGTTACTATCAGTGGGCAATATGCAGGGTACTACCAACATAGTGGCTGTTGCCTAGGCAAGTGTGTGTGTATGAGACATGGGTTGAGAGTGTTCTCTGGGTAATACAGGGGTTGCTAACTTTGTTTATCTGGCTTTGATGTCACATGTAGGGGTATGGATTTGCACCCCAGCCTCTCAGCTATGACACATCTGTTATCCCTGTACAGTGGACATTGTGATGTATACTACGGCCACCATATAAGAAATTTGCAAAACCCGCTCCACATTGAGTCCAGTTGATACACATTCACAGCCACCTCCAAATCAGATATGAATGACAAACACAGACACACACATACACACACCTGTCATGTCTGGGATTAGCACTCCTACCTAACTAGTTGATTACACTACAGCAGTATGGAGTTATAGGATGCATCACAGAGATTACTGAAGTACTCCTCCCAAAGGTGCATTTCACAGAGAATGGCATCAGTAGAATTGCCAAAGTAGGGTGTTTAAATTGTAGTGAGTGTGACTAGCCTAAATTGCATTGCTCCCTACACAGACATAGAAACACACACAAAAACATGCACAGCTGCCATGTGTGAGAATAGAAACCCTACCAGAGTTCTATATCACACTACAGCATGTAGCTACTATAGGACATGCCACAGGGATTACTAGAGTAATCCTTCCTCAAAGGTGTATTTCACAGTGAATGACATCAGCAGGATTGCCAAAGTAGGGCATTTTAGTTGTAGTGAGTGTGACTAGCCTAGAATGCATTGCTCCCTACACAGACATAGAAACACACACAAAAACATCCACAATTGCCATGTGTGGGAATAGAACCCCTAGCAGAGTTCTATATCACACTACAGCATGTAGCTGTTATAGGATGTGCCACAGGGATTATTGGGCTACAGCTTTCCGAAAGGTGTATTTCACAGTGAATTACATCAACAGCCTTGCCAAAGTGGGGCATTTGAATTGTAGTGAGTGTGACTAGCCTAAAAAATTGCACTCTACACAGACAGAGCCACACACACAGTTGCCATGTCTGGGATTAGAACTCCTACCTAACTAGTTTATCATACTACGGCAGTACACAGTTATAGGACGTGCCATGGAGATTACTGCGCTACAGCTTTCCAAAAGGTGTATCTCACAGTGAATGATATCAGCAGCCTTGCCAAAGTAGGGCATTTGAATTGTAGTGAGTGTGACTAGCCTAAAAAGCATTGCTCTCTTCACAGACACACACACACTTGCCATGTCTGGGATTAGAACTCCTACCTAACTACTTTATCACACAACAGCAGTACGCAGTTATTGAACACGCCACAGAGATGACTGGGCTGCACCTTTCCCAAAAGTGTATTTCAAAGTAGATGACCTCAGCAGGTTTTTCATACTAGGGCTATGGGGAGGGCAGTGTGTGTGCATGGGCCATAACCCATTCATCAAGAGGTTGACACACCACATGTGGGCACACACAGGGCTATATTCCACAGGTACATGTATACAGCTGCTAGATGACTACTTCCTTGTACAGTCATGTTGCACAGCTAGCACTTGCACCACATAGTCTCTAATGCTGGTGGATACCGGTGGCTAATGTCTACAAGTGAGTGACATTTACAACTCATGTGGTTATAACCATTTGGCTGTGTGCTGGGTGGGACAGGTGTCATAATGGATAGCTCCTTGTCACAGTCACTCTCTTCCACACATCTATGTCCATCTACTTTTGGCTTATTATAATGTGTTGTCCTTGGATATGTGTCTGTATTCCTATCCACTGTGTGTGTAAGGCATGACTGGTGCATACTGATGAGTAAATGCACTAGCATCTGCAAATGCCAGATATGTATGGTCCACTGTTGTTTGCAGACATGGGCTTCATTTGTTTAAGTGTGTGAGCATGCCCAGTATACCTTTCTGTATTGAATGTATGGATCAATTCCAGGTAGTTTGTACTCCAGTGCAAACCTTTGTGTTGTACACCTTCAGGTAGCAAACTGTTTCTGCAGGGTATCCGTCGATCAGTTGGCAATATGGGGACAAACTGTGCAGGGGATAGTGTGTACTGTAGGTGATTGTGTCTGTGCTGCTTCAGATATATTCAGACATGTGTACTGTTATACACTGTGATGTTTTCTGTCCTCATGTACTGTCAGGTGGACATTCTTGCGCACAGTGGTGTCTGGGGGGGACAAGGGTGACTACAGCTGTGTCCGCTATTGTGGGCAGACACCTACGTATTCATGGTAAGTTATGCCATTCTGGAGGGGGAGCTGCAGACACTTGCTTCTGGGTCTGTGTATCCGGTTCAGCACCTTGGTACAGTGCTGGCAGGGGATCCCATACTTGTACACCCATTGACATGACAATATGGCCTTATCTTGCTGTGGCAATGCCTCACAGCTGTACAGATTCACACAGGTTACCCAGAGGCAGGGGCCATGGGTCAGGACATTACCCCTATTGTGGTATACGGGCAAGTGTGTAGTAACCCATTTATGTATTTGCAGACAGAGATAGTTTGTACACACATCTTAGTGTCGGACCCTGCACATTCCATGCTGCCCATGCTCCCACCACCCCCTCTGTTATACTAACCTCTTCCATACTTTATGCATACAATGTCTGATACCTTCCCTAAGGGCATCACCTTATCTCAGGTGTGTGTTAGTGTTGTTCCACAGTTCATGCAGTGGGACATGGTGGGCATTTCACTGTGGTTTATCCACATGGCCTTGCATGTGGCTTTTGTGGAGTGTGTTATGTTGTTATTTGGGTGTCCATGACATAACATGCATTGGCAGTACGTGTTAGACACAGGTCTTTGGCAGAGGCCTGTGGGCCATTATGTGTTGCTGCAGGCCACATGTGGCAGGCCATTGCATTCTGTCAGTCCTACAGTCTCAGCCTACCATACAGTATATTCCCCTGGGATGACAGGGTATGTGTGATGGGTGTTCATGCCAATACCTTCTATCAGTCTTGATCAGGTGGTGTGGATGCTGGCAGGGTGCTACCAACAGCTAGGGACACACCTGCATGGGACACCTGCACTGCATGCTGCGTTCTTCTACTATTGTCATATACAGGTGGGGTCATATTGTACCCATTCCTCACAGCAGGGATATGACCAGAGAGGTACCTGTGGGTGGTGTTTGCATGAGCTGGGTGCATTTGTGCTATGGACACTACTTGCATTTGACACACATATATGCATGGGGCATTCCAGTTATGCTGGCATGTCCGGGTACATCAGGTTTTTCCCAATACATCAGTCCTACCTCCTTTGTGATCTGCAGGTGTTCAGGCAAACATCACCAGTATCCCCTACTACAGGACCAGTTAATGTGATGCATACCTGTATGTACATATTTCCAAGGGTGTCTCCATTTCACAGTGACGCAATATATACTGTATGTCTGGGGTGTTTTCCCCTGTGTACTGCTTGCATATCTAGCCCAACAGCCATGCCATGTCAGTTTTCAGATGGTGACACATATTACCACCATACATTTACAATGGCTTACTGCTATCATGTGTTATACTGGTGGGGATTGTCTTTGGCACTGCAGTTGTGAGGGCTTGTCTTTGTCATCAGCAGTAGTGGGCAATGACCACCAGGTCTTACCTCAAAATGCATACATACTGACTACTCTCACACAATATGAAACACACACCAGCCTAACACACACAGACCTGCATATCGTGCAAATGCTACAACCTATCCTACTAACTTGGCTACCTCTGGGCATCTGTGCTCCACTGGTATTATACCTACTCATACATGTTACTGCATTTCTACACAGGATTGGGGGGACACACCTGACTGTTACTACATTTCTATGCTGGATTGGGGAAGGGGCACATCTGATTGTTTCTACATGTCTACATAGGAGATGGGGGGCACACCTGACTGTTACATTTCTACATAGGATTGTGGGGGGACATGCCTGACTGTTTCTACATTTCTACACAGGATTGGGGGGCACACCTGGCTGTTACTACATTTCTATGCTGGATTGGGGGAAGAGGCACACCTGACTGTTACTACATTTCTACACAGGATTGGAGGGGGACACACCTGACTGTTTCTACATTTCTACACATGATTGAGGGGTGCACCTGACTGTCACAACGTGCGTACATTGGATTGAGGGGCACACCAGACCATTACTTCATTCCTACGTAGGTTTGGGGGTACACCTGACTGTTACTACATGTCTAGGTTGGGTTGGGGGGAGCACACCTGTCTGTGTCTACATTCCTACACCAGATTGGGGGAGGGGGCACAACTGACTGTTACTACATGTCTTACGCAGGATTGGGGGTGGGTGCACCTGTCTGTTTCTACATTTCTACACAGTGGTTGGGACGGAGCGCACTTGACTGTTACTACATTTCTCCGCTGGATTGGGGGAAGGGGCATGCGTGACTGTTTCTACATGAACAAAGGAGTGGGGGTAGGCACACCTGACTGTTACTACATTACTACATAGGATTGTGGGGGGACACACCTGACTGTTTCTACATTTCTACACAGGACTGGGGGCACACCTTCCTATTTCTACATTTCTTCACAGGATTGGGGGGCCACACCTGACTGTTTCTACATTTCTACACTGGATTGGGGGGCACACCTGTCTATTTCTACATTTCTTCACAGGATTGGGGGGCACACCTGACTTTTTCTACAGTTCTACATAGGATGAGGGGGGCACACCTGACACTTGTACACATTTGCTATGACTGTACTGGTATGCCAGGTACTCTATTTCATTCTGTATTCTAACCTATCATGCTGACTAGAGGCATATTGGTGTACTACAGGTCTTAGCTTTGATCAACCTACATATTAGCTTCTGACTTCCTACCCTTCAGAACTAGCATCCCATTGCCTGACCTGCTGTGGTCTGTCTGTGTAGGTCTGGGGAGGGGAATTACCCATAGGCATTATTCAGAGGCCATAGCACAGTCTTTGTTTGTGTTTGTCTACACCTGTCCTGCTGGCTGAGACTGTTGTTGGGTATGTGAACCTCCCTTACTGGCATGTGTGAATCATATGGATACACATGTGGCCCAGCACATTTCCTGCAGTGGGTTTTGTCGCCCTGTGTAGTACTGGCTAACATGGTGACACCAGTATTTGTTACAGACCTCATGGTGCCACTATAGGTGTCTACTATCTGTTGGCATACCATTCAGCTACCCGATTCCCTTGCATGCTCACATCCATACCATAGATACAGGTAACAACACATTCTATTCCATTCATCAATTGGTAGGTTGAGTGACTTACCTTGTGGGTGCCCCAGTATTGAGGGTGGTGCTGCAGGGCTGCCTATGTCAGATACACACAGTAAACTCCCTACACATGGTTGAGCACAGGTAGTGTTATGTTTGGCATCCCTTTTGCTGTATGTGTGAGTCAGAGATAAGTGTCATTCCCTGGGTCCCTCCTGTGTCAGTGTATGTGCTATGCTTGCCTCTTTGCCAAGGCCAGGGCATACCGGGCCTGCCTCCTTCTGCCTACTGGGGCAGGCTCAGAGTGTTCCTCCTCTGAGTCACTGTCTGCCTGTGCATGCCATGGCAATGGCGGAGGGCTTGTAGCCCTGCCCCGTGCTGTTCCTGCTGCAGCTGTTTCCACAGGAGCATATTGTGTAGCATGGCACATACAATGACAATTTGGGTACATGTAGCTGGTGAGTACTGCAAAGCTCCACCGGATGTTTCCAGGCACTGGACCCATGACTTGAGCATCCCAAACACACTCTCAGTTATAATTCTGGTCTGTGCTTGTGCCTCATTATGGAGTTCTTTTTCGGGTGTGTGTGCATTTCTGATGGGTGTCATCAGCCATAGGTCTACAGCGTAAACAGCATCACCCACTAGGTGACCGTAAGGGATGTCCCCATTGGCAAATCTGTGGTACAGCTGTGTTAGATGCCAGATGTGGGAATCGTGACAGCTTCCAGGGCAGCCAGCACACACTTTCATTATTATGCCCTGGTCATTGCACATGACCTTGCAGTTGATGGAGGGGTAGCCCTTGAGATTGATGTAGACCCTACCCCGCTCACCAGGTGGTGGTTTAATGCATATGTGCATACAGTCTATAGCACCCACTACCTCAGGGTATTCTGCTATTTGGTGGAACAGTTGCATATTGCTGGCCATGGGTGTTGGGGAAATATACGTGCTTACTGGCATATGCTGACATGGCATCCAGGAACTGGTGGAGTACCCTGGATGCTGATGCCTGTGACATCCCCATCATATCCCCAGTTGACCTTTGGAAGGTACCTGTGGATAGTATTCTTAGGCCTACACATACCTTGGTATCCACTGGGATTGGTTCCCCTCTGTTAGTTCTGTGTCAGGCATGGCCAGCACAGCTCAACAATTTGCTGTAAGAGGTCCCTGTCCACCTATAGCGCTCCACTATCTCCAGCTCATGTAGTCCCTGGTAGGTTACCCTAGGTCAGTACACTCTTCTCCGTCTCCTCACTGTGGGTTGGTCAACAGCATTCACATCCTCACCACCCTCAACCTCTTCCACATGTTGTTGTATTGTAGCTACTGCAGCTCCTATCATTGTGTTGTTTTGGTTGTTAAAAGTTTCCCGCTTGTATACACTGGTGGTGTAGAGTATGGGAAAAACCAGAGGGAAAGGTGTTTGCATAGTTTATAGTAGTGTTCTGGGCTGGGCTGCTGCCTGTGTAATTGGCTGATTGTGGAACATTTCACCTGCCGGCTGTGCTAGTTCTCCCTGACTACCTTCCTACTGCTGTTTTCCCTTCCCATTGCCTTCCTGTTTAAGCCCGGGGGCGCGCAGTGCAGAGTGCTCATATGTGCACAGAGCTATTTCCTGGTTTACTTTTTTTTTCCTTTAAATCCCAGTGCATGGTGTGCACACCCGCTTAGGCAATGTAAACAGTGCTAGGCAGCCTCAGACAAAACCCCCTTGCGTAGCTGTGCTAAGCTAGGAGCAAACCTGAGCCACAGGGCTCCAATCTGCTTACAGTATGCCTGACACACACCCCTATGCTGTCAGCTAACTCCTAGGCTTGCACCAAGCTATTCCTTCTATTACACTGTTTAGAGCTGACTGGCATGCAGGGGAAATCTAGGATTCACTCTCATTCCCCTCATTTGCATAGGATTGCCTGCTAATGCATAGTTAGATGTCTCACACTGAGCCTCCCCCCTTAGCAATCACAATTCACTGGCCATCTTGTCTTCTGCCTGCCACTGACTATAATGACAGAATAGTAATTTTAGTTAGAATGCTTATTTTGGGTTTATTTTCTTATTTTCCCCTGATCCCGTTTGTGCGCCTCTGCCCTATGCTTAAACAGCCGAGATCGGCTAAAAAAATAAAAGTTGATTTTCTTTTTTTTTCCATGCCAATGGCCTTATACTTGGCCATTGGCATGCTTTGTAAATGATATCCACCCTTTATTTGGAGCTGTCATGGGTCCGTTTTGGAATTTGCCGAAATGTACTCCGTTACTGGCCGAGTATATTTCTGCAGATTACACTAGTCCTGCACAGCCGGTTTCCAGCTTCCTGGATCGCAAATTCACCTCATTTGCATGGATTTCTCCTGCAAATGGGATAATTTGCATACAGGGGCTGAGTCCGTGCAGGACTAGTGCAGGAGTGCTCGTGCATGCCCCTATAGGCTATTCCTGGATCGCACGGCAGACATATTGCCTGCTGGAGCTACTGCACTAATCCTGCATGCCATGCATGGCTTGCAGAATCCGGGGGATTGTGTCTCCTGCTGCACTGAAAACTAAAATATACCATCTTTTATGGCCTAGCCATAAATTAATTTAATTTCATCTATTCTTCTGAAGTTTGCTGGACTGAAGTCAAACTTCCAGTTTCCTCTGTTAACATATACATTTAAACAGTTACAATAGTGCATGTACATTTCTGTTCTCTTCCAGCAGGGCACACTGTGGTTACATTTCAAACAGTACTTTGCAAAAACCTTTTCAACACACACTTCTGTACCAGCAGTTTAATATGTACATGACATACAGTTCTAATGCATTTGTAACACAACTATCTTATATAAATCAAGTTGATATTCACGAATGACAAATGAATTTACAAAATTCCAGATAGCTGTGCTGGCAGTATCCCCCTTTGTCATAACATTTACTGTCAAGGTTTGTAAAGAGAATATACTGATCATTCCATTAGGCTTACAGTTGGTATACTTGGACTTTACAGCTACGTTACCCATACAGTTAGCAAAGTGCATAGTTATGCTGAGTGTGTTGTTGTGCTATCTTTTTCTGTACCTTTGAGTACTGTTGACAGATATAAACACATAATTTTATCACTGTACACCAGTTTATTTCTTTAGTTTGTCTAGATATGTTGACCATAAGGCTGTAAGCCCTGCTTCCAGCATATAATTACTCTATCAAGGTTTGTAAACAGAATGCACTGGTTACTTCATTAGGCTTATAGTCAGTATTCTTAGACTTCAGAGCTAGTCATTTTCATAGTTAGCAAAGTGCATGGTTACAATGAATGTGTTGTTCCATTATCCTTTTCAGTAGCTTTGAGTACTGTTGACACAAATAACCATCTGTTTTGACCACTGTACACCAATTATTTATTTTGTTAGTCTAGATGTATTGAGCACAGACCTCTTAACCATGCTTCTGACATACCTGTATTTTGATCCATAACTGGAATTTCCTATGCGGACACATTGCAGTACAGTATATCACATGCCAGGTCACCAGAGAAACCAATGGTTCTTTATATCAAAGTGGAACTTGGTATCACATAAATCATTAGTTTTGTCCTGGAAATACTATCAATATATGTTATATGTTCATGATTATATTAGCAACTTATATCATAGGGCGTTTACATGGTACTCCATTGTATCAAATGAAAACTTACAGAATGCTGCAAAAATTGCCACTGATCCCAGTTGTCTACTTTTTATCAGTCTGCACATATTTATAGTTGTTCAGTAATTTGCTTGTTTGTGTCTTTTGGCTTTTCCTGGTTAGGGGTCACCACAGCGGAACTCCGGTCCGCTAATGATTGGTAGTGGATTTTTACGTACCGGGTTACCAGCCCTGATGCACAACCTTCAACGAAGGCACGTCCCATTCACATATGCCTCCACACAGAATACACTCTAGCTGGAAATCGAACGGGACAACGTCTTGCTATGAGGCGACAATGCTACTGCAGCACCACCACTGCAATTCAGTAAGAAAATATGTATATAACATAATTATATTTTTGTACATACCTCTGGCACTGTGTATTTGGATGGGTTGTGATTCAGTATTATACATGCCAAGTCACCAGAGAGGTCATGAAGGGCTCCTTACACCAATGTGGCTTTTGATACCACAGACATTGTTATTTTTTCCTGGAAATATTATGAAGGTACAGTATGTATTCATAACTGTATTAGTAAGTTGAACCAGAGAGTATATGCATGGTACTCCATGATACCAAATGAAAGTCTAACTGGTGCTGAAAAAAATATTGCACTGATTATTGGCATCTAAAGAGTAATACATGTAGATTGTTGGTGTATAACTAGCACTACATGGCAGATATTTACATTGTTGTGCCCATTGAATATGCAAATATGTATACCATTCATATTTATGCAAATACCTCAGAAATGGAGTGGCATCTGCAAAACTACTTTGTAGCAAAATGAAGATCACATCTACCCAAACAAAAATCACACTAATAGTTGGTGTCTGTCTACTATCATTACAGAGACCTCAATAGTTGTCTACATAATTATAATAACACATAATTATAACAAGAAAATGCATATATTGTCAAATTACTTGTTCAATATAAAATTTCTGTTATGTCTGGCTGACATATTATTATCACAGTTGTGTAGAAGAGTGTGTGCTGAATAACTTTCATATTTTAACTTTTTTTGTAACTGTGAAGCCCCTGCACTGGCCTAGTAATCAAGGAGCCTCAATCCTCACCACTAGCACCAGTGAGGGATGTACTCCTTGGGAGGATGACAAGTATATACACACACAGTACAGTATAATTTCTCTTAACAGCACACAAAGATCACAGTCTGGGGCTGGTTTCTCCCTCTTTCTCCAAATCCCCAATAAGACTCCCCACTGGCACAGCTATAGAGTTGAGTCCTTAGCCAGGGTTCCAAGCCAAGTCCTCCAAGCACACTCTCTGTCCAACCAGTGCTTTGTATCCCTACCCAAGTAGCCAACACACACACACACACACACACACACACACACACACACACACACACACACACACACACTTTGAGATTTGATTTATACACAAACACACACCTGGTAAAGGCTGTCACAGGTTTACTAGCTATGCCCCCTTCTGCCTAGACCATAAGATAGCACTGCCACCAAAACCCCTTATCAGCTACTTTAAGGCGCTTCCCAAAAGGTGACCAATCTTACTGTGTAATGTTATTATTATCCAAATAGTAAGTGTGACCAAGACTTGCAAGGCTATTTAATAGTGGCCTGTACAGTGTCACCAAATACATATGGAAGTACTCTAAGAGCTTAAATATCTCTAAACAAACCAGCCACAATTAAAAGGTTTAAATATATTTAATAAAAAATAATAAAAGAACAAGACAATACTCAATAACTCAACACAGTGAAAACAGAGATCAGAATCACAGGAAATAATTTAAAACAACATTGCAGAACAGTCTCACATAAATAAAGAAACATCTAAACTAATCTTATTATATTCCTATATACCTCTATGACAGATTACTGCAATCTAGTACTTACTATTAGCAAGGCAGAAGTGCTGATGAGAGGATGTTTTCAGATCCAAAGACAAATACAAAATACCAAATCTCTTAGAGAGTTCTCAAATTAATATCAAAACATTACTGCTGGGTCAGCTGGATGACATCACTGTTTGTCACCTGCCTCCAGTTCCAAAGCTAAACAGATATGAATAGAATTTAACATTTCTCTGTGAAAAAGGGTCTTTATTAGAACATCGAAGTTTTAAAACTTCGAATGTTCTAATAGTGCCCCCTATTCAGCGAAAGCTAAAAACATCGAACATACAGAACAGAGAATTTTTTCCTAGGGAAAAAAGTCTCTGTTCCAAAACACATACACACAACACAAGCAAACCACACAAACAGCAATCCACACACATACGCCTAAAATCTTACACCTAACCCTACACTCAATTATACACACAACACTAACCATCCACTTACCTTAACCCAACCCTAACCCTAAGGTCCGTCACTATCACACACTCACCTCACCCGTGCCCTAACCCCAACTCACCTACCCCGCCCTAAACCTCACGTCCACACAATCGCACACTTACCTGACCCGCGCCTTAACCTTAACTCACCTAACCCGCCCTAACCCTCACCTCCAGACAATCGCACACATACCTAACCCGCACCCTAACCCTAACTCACCTAACTAGCCCTAACCCTCACATCCACACAATCGTACACATACCTAACCCACAGCCTAACTAACCTAACCCGCACTCAATCGCACACTTACCTGAACCCGACCTGTAACTTTCTACCACAGCGCTGAAAATGCCAAAGCAACAGAAATGGACAACCAAATTTATTCCCTAGGAAAAAAATTGTTTTTCTGTTGCTTCGATATTTTCAGCTTTTGCTGAATAGAGGTCGATATTAGAACATTCAAAGTTTTGAAACTTTGATGTTCTAATATAGACCCATGAAAAATACCTATTTCTCGGAAGTTTGCCTTGAATTGGAAGTCGTAAAACAATTAACACTTTTACATTTGAAACCTAGTAATTATTTCTGTTTAAAGACAATAGGAGAACCTCTAGCTTTAGACATTGTGTCTGCTTGATGCACTGAAACTAAAGTTTTATAGCACGTCGTAAAACACGTTTAACTTATTTTCTTGAAGTTTTGCAAGTTAACTCTCTATGTTCCAACTATCGCTATTAATATTGTTTTATTATCATTTCTGTTCTTTTCCAGTAGGGTACACTATGGTTACATTCTTAAAGGTCAGTCCATAACATACAGTTCAACACATACCTCTGCCCCAGTAGTTTAATGTTCACATAACATATAGTTATCTTACATTTGTAAGACAAGCCTATGGATCATATTAATATTCACAATTGACATTTGATTATTTACAAAATTCCAGATAGCTGGGCTGCAGCATTTCGGTTTGTCACCCCCCCATGAGAACTCAAGCTGGTTTTTCAAGTGACCCTTGAGAAATGTTGCTTCAGAGGGTTCAGCCTATCTGGGAATACCTCACCCCATTCCCTGTCTTGAGATTCTAGCTGCCTTGGCATAGCTGACCCCAGTACCATGCTGCACTGTCCCATCATATGCATGCAACCCTAGGCTCCACCATAGTAATCTGGGATTTGGCTGTCTGGTTTCCTGCAACCATAGAGCCCCCTCAGACTCCTCCTGCCTCCTATTGCCAATACGTAGCACAAGGAGCCTTCCTATCATGGTAAGGTTTCATCATGGTAGTGTGGTACAATTTGTGCCCCTACCTCCTGCCTAGCAGTTCTACCATGTAGTTAACATCACTGACCTTACTTACCACTGTGTAAGGTCCCTCCCATGCTTCCTGCAGCTTATTGTGTCTGACAGGAATAAGAACCATTACCTGCTGTCCTACAGCATACTCTCTAGCTTGGGAATTCCTGTCATACCAGGCCTTTTTCTGCTGTTGGGCTTCTGCCAGGTTCTCCTGGACCAAGCCCATGAGTTCCCAGAGCCTTGTCCTGAGGTTTAGGACATATGCCACACCTGACTTCTTGTGGGATTTACACTCACCCTCCCACTCATCTCAAATCAGATCAAGAGATCCCCTCACCTTTTGTCCATACAGAAACTCAAAGGGTGAAAAACCTGTGGATTCCTAGGGAACCTCTCTGTAAGAAAACAACAGATGGGGCAAATATTTGTCCCACTCACTCTTGAACTGGTCTGCAAATGCCTGTAGAATCATTTTGAGTGTAGAGTTTAACCTTTCAACAAGACCATTAGTCTGGGAATAGTAGGAGGTGGTATTTAGGTGCTTCACCCCACACTACTTCCACAAACAAGCCATAAAATTAGCACCTCTGTCAGTCAGTATTTCTTTTGATAAACCTACCCTGCTGAAAATAAAAAAGCATTTGCCACCTTTTCAGCCTACATGGAGGACAGAGCCACTGCCTCGTGGTAGCTGCTAGCATAATCTACTACCACTAGGATATACTTTTTCCCTGTAGAACTTGAGGTACTCAGAGACCCCATGATATCCATAGCTACTCTCTGAAATGGCTCCTCAATCACAGGCAAAGGCATCAAAGGAGCTTTCACCTTGACTCCTGTCTTATCTACCTTTTGGTACTGCTCACATCTCCTGCAGTACCCTGTTACATCTCTGAAAATCTCAGGCCAATAGAAGTTCTGCATAATATGTCTCTTTGTACATTTTATGCCCATATGACTTGCAAAGGGAATATCATGGGCTACGGCTAGAAGTGCCAGACAGTAGGTTCTGGGCACTACCAGCTTCTGTATTCTCTCACCCTCTAGCCATCCCTCAGGGGTCCACTCTCTATACAGTAATCCTTTGTCCCAGTGTACAGATTCCCCCTTCCCTTGAGAATCAGGTGTCTGACTAGCTACCTCCCTCAGGCCTTATAATGTAGGGTCTGAGAGCTGAGCCTGTCTCAACTTTCTCTTTGTAACCTTTCCCAGCTCCCCTTCCACAGGAAGTGTGGTATTCTCTGACAGCAGTACCTCACTGTCAGCCTGGGTACTACTACTCACCTCTGCCCTTGCAGTCACTCTGTGCAAGGGAACATCAGTACCCACAAGCAGCTGTGGCTCAACTTCAGTCTCACTGCTACAGGGTATCCCCCTCCATGAAGTAACCACCTCACCAGCCCTGGCTGCAAGTGTGCAGTCTGTCTGGGTCTCCCACAGGCTACCAGACCCACATGCTTGACTCCAAGCCTGACTGAGTGGAACTGCATGCACACATGGTAGAGCATTATCAAAATCATTCCCTATCAGGACATCTGCAAGAATATCCTCATACACAGCTACTTGTTAGCTTCCTTTTCCACCCTCCCAGTCAACGTGAACCTTAGCCAAAGGTGTCTGGAATGGGGTCCTTCCTAAAGCTCTGACTGGAGTAGACTGCCCAAGTAGCACTCCTCTGTAACCATTGCAAGCTTCACAATGATTAGGTCAGAGGCTGTGCCTCTCTTAGCTATGACCTCTTTCCCATTCACTAAGATAGTATATAACCTCTTGTGGTAGTTTGGTATCCTTTTTGTCTCAAGACAACCTTTTTCTTCTTCTTCTTTCAGCTGCTCCCATTAGGGGTCACCACAGCGGATCATCTGTTTCCATTTCTTCCTGTCCTCTGCATCTTGCTCTGTCACACCAACCACCTGCATGTCCTCTCTCATCACATCCATAAACCTTATCTTAGGCCTTCCTCTTTTCCTGTTACCTGGCAGCTTCATCCTTAGCATCTTTTTCCCAATATACTCTGCAACCCTCCTCAGCACGCGTCCAAACCAACGTAATCTTGCCTCTCTGGCTTTGTCCCAAACCTTGCAACCTGGGCTGACTTTCTAATACACTTATTCCTACTCCTGTCCACCCTTGTTACACCCAGTGCAAATCTTAAAATCTTTTACTCTGCCACGTCCAGCTCTGACTCCTGCCTTTTTGTCAATACCACTGTCTCCAACCCATATAACATAGCTGGTCTCGCTACCCTCTTGTAGACCTTCCCTTTCACTCTTACTGGTAGTCTGTCACAAATCATTCCTGACACTCTTCTCCACCCACTCCATCCTGCCTGTACTCTCTTCTTCACCTCTCTTCCACACTCACCATTACTCTGAACTGTTGATCCCAAGTATTTAAACTCATCCACCTTCGCCACTTCTACTCCCTGCATCCTCAACATTCCTCTATCCTCCCTCTTATTCACACACATATATTCTGCCTTAGTCCTACTGACCTTCATTCCTCTTCTCTCTACAGCATATCAACCTACTGTTGGCATTTTGTCATTCCCACTTACTGGCTCTATCACCTTTTGCTCCCCACCTTGCCTCCATGGACATCTATATGCTACATGGCCCCACTGGTTGCATTTAAAACATTTAACCCTTGGTCCTGGATGTGTACCTGGACTAGTGGCTTCCTCTGCTACTGGCAGACTCTGTTAGGACAGTCTGGGCTGCCCACCCTGGGTTCCCTTAGACTCATGAGCAGCACTGGTTGTCCCTTCCTGTGCAGTGATGCCCTGCTTGCTAGGTATAGGTCTTCCTTCTTCCCCAACTCATCTACAGCAGTGCATTGTCTATCACCTAACCAGATTCTCATGTCCTCAGGTGAAGTGCTAAGGACTTGTTTCCTCATCAAAAGGTTGCCAACACTTTAAAAGTGATGACCTGACATCCACTCACCCACCTATGAAAATAAGTGCTTAGTTCAGCAGCATATTCACACACACTTTCATCTGCCTTGCATCTATGCTTACAAAACCTTCTTCTATAAGCTTCAGATGTTAACTTAAAACATTCAAGCAAACCGTTCTTTACAACCTATAATTTAAACAATCAGTGTCAGACAGTTTGGAAAGAACAGTTACAGCTTTATCATGGAGTAAGGGGGTCAGGAACCATACCCAGAGCTCTTGGTCAACATTATACTGTTTATATACCCTCTCAAACTTATGAACGAAACTATCTAAATTATCCCCCTCTGTAAATTGTGGAAGAAATTTACTGACCTTTGTTGGTTCTGGGGTTCAGTTACTCCCTTCCCCCTTATCTCCATGACTCTGGTGAAGAGTCAGCATCTCATTGTCATGTTGCCTCTGCTTCTCCTTCTCCTCAGGTTGCAGGCATCTCAGCCTCTCTGCTGCTTCTATTTCCAAATGCTTAGCCTCCAACTCAAGTCTCTTTAACTCCAGATGGATTTTTAAGTCCTCTGTGAAAAGACTGAGCTGCCCATTTTCTGAGAGTTGTACATCTCCACGGCCAGTCTGACTGTCCTCCTGGTTGCTATTCTCTGATGCAGCTGTGAATGAAGCTGCAATCATGTCTGCTTTAGTCAGCCTGGCATGCACCAGCCCTTTAGCCTGGCACATCTCGGCCAACTGGCTCCTTGTCAGCTTGCCATACTCCTCTGCTGACATACTTGCCTGCTCTCCCTGACTAACTAAGCTAACAAAAAAATAAAAAATAAAATGATTGTGATATGAACTCTGAATGTTCATTGCATGGCTGATTGAGAGTACAAACACCTTCAGTGACCACAGTACATTGGCTACAGGAATCCACTATCCACACCACTACAAGCCAATTAATATTTGATGTGGCTAACTCACCACTATCAACCAATTAATATGTGATGTGGCTATCACACCACTGCCAAACAATTAATATGTTACACCCCTGCACTGGCCCAGTAATCAAGGAGCCTCAAGCCTCACCACTAGCACCAGTGAGGGACGTACACCTTGGGAGGATGACAAGTATACTCACAAAGTACATTACAATTTCCCTTAAGAGCACACACAGATCACAGTCAGTCTGGGGCTGGTTTCTCCCTCTTTCTTCAAATTCCCAATAAGACTCCCAACTGGCACACCTATTGAGTTAAGTCTTTAGCCAGAGGTTCCAAGGCAAGTCCTTCCAGCACTCTCTCTGTCAAACCAGTGCTTCGTGTCCCTGCCCAAGTAGCTCACACACACACACACACACACACACACACACACACACACACACACACACACACACACACACACACACACACACACTTTGAGATAAAGGCTGTCACAGGTTTACTAGCTATGCCCCCTTCTGCCTAGACCATAAGATAGCACTGCCACCAAAACCCCTTATCAGCTACTTTAAGGCGCTTCCCAAAAGGTGACCAATCTTACTGTGTAATGTTATTATTATCCAAATAGTAAGTGTGACCAAGACTTGCAAGGCTATTTAATAGTGGCCTGTACAGTGTCATCAAATACATATGGAAGTACTCTAAGAGCTTAAATATCTCTAAACAAACCAGCCACAATTAAAAGGTTTAAATATATTTAATAAAAAATAATAAAAGAACAAGACAATACTCAATAACTCAACACAGTGACAACAGAGTTCAGAATCACAGGAAATATTTTAAAACAACATTACAGGACAGTCTCACATAAATACAGAAAACATCTAAACTAATCTTATTATATTCCTATCCATCTCTAAGAGAGATTAATGTAATCTAGTACTACTAGTAGCAAGGCAGAAGTGCTGATGAGAGGATGTTTTCAGGTCCAAAGACAAATACAAAATACCAAATCTCTGAGAGAGTTCCCAAATTAATATCAAAACATTACTGCTGGGTCAGCTGGATGACATCACTATTTGTCACCTGCCTCCAGTTCCAAAGCTAAACAGATACGAACAGAATTTAACATTTCTCTGTGAAAAAGGGTCTTTATTAGAACATCAAAGTTTTAAAACTTCGAATGTTCTAATATCGACCCCTATTCAGCGAAAGCTAAAAACATCGAACATACAGAACAGAGAATTTTTTCCTAGGGAAAAAATTCTCTGTTCCAAAACAAATACACACAACACAAGCAAACCACACAAACAGCAATCCACACACATACACCTAAAATCTTACACCTAACCCTACACTAAATTATACACACACCACTAACTATCCACTTACCTTAACCCAAACCCTAACCCTAAGGTCCGTCACTATCACACACTCACCTCACCCGTGCCCTAACCCCAACTCACCTACCCCGCCCTAACCCTCACGTCCACACAATCACACACTTACCTGACCCGCGCCTTAACCCTAACTCACCTAACCCGCCCTAACCCTCACGTCCAGACAATCGCACACATACCTAACCCGCGCCCTAACCCTAACTCACCTAACCTGCCCTAACCCTCATGTCCACACAATCGTACACATACCTAACCCACAGCCTAACTAACCTAACCCGCACTCAATCGCACACTTACCTGAACCCGACCTGTAACTTTCTACCACAGCGCTGAAAATGCCAAAGCAACAGAAATGGACAACCAAATTTTTTCCCTAGGAAAAAAATTTGTTTTTCTGTTGCTTCGATATTTTCAGCTTTCGCTGAATAGAGGTCGATATTAGAACATTCAAAGTTTTGAAACTCTGATGTTCTAATATAGACTCATGAAAAATACTTAGTTCTCGGCAGTTTGCCTTGAATTGGAAGTCGTAAAACAATTAACACTTTTACATTTGAAACCTAGTAATTATTTCTGTTTTAAGACAATAGGAAAACCTCTAGCTTTAGACATTGTGTCTGCTTGATGCACTGAAACTAAATTTTTATAGCACGTCGTAAAACACTTTTAACTTATTTTCTTGAAGTTTTGCAAGTTATCTCTCTATGTTCCAACTATCGCTATTAATATAGTTTATATACATTTCTGTTCTTTTCCAGTAGGGTACACTATGGTTACATTCTTAAAGGTCAGTCCATAACATACAGTTCAACACATACCTCTGCCCCAGTAGTTTAATGTTCACATAACATAGTTATCTTACATTTGTAAGACAAGCCTATGGATCATATTAATATTCACAAATGACATTTGATTATTTACAAAATTCCAGATAGCTGGACTGCAGCATTTCGGTTTGTCACCCCCCCCCCCCCCATGAGAACTCAAGCTCGTTTTTCAAGTGACCCTTGAGAAATGTTGCTTCAGAGGGTTCAGCCTATCTGGGAATACATCACCCCATTCCCTGTCTTGAGATTTTAGGTGCCTTGGCATAGCTGACCCCAGTACCATGCTGCACTGTCCCATCATATGCCTGCAACCCTAGGCTCCACCATAGTAATCTGCGATTTGGCTGTCTGGTTTCCTGTAGCCATAGAGCCCCCTCAGACTCCTCCTGCCTCCTATTGCCAATACGTAGCACAAGGAGCCTTCCTATCATGGTAAGGTTTCCTCATGGTAGTGTGGTACAATTTGTGCCCCTACCTCCTGCCTAGCAGTTCTACCATGTAATTAACATCACTGACCTTACTTACCACTGTGTAAGGTCCCTTGCATGCTTCCTGCAGCTTATTGTGTCTGACAGGAATAAGAACCCTTACCAGCTGTCCTACAGCATACTCTCTAGCTTGAGAATTCCTGTCTTACCAGACCTTTTTCTGCTGTTGGGCTTCTGCCAGGTTCTCCTGGACCAAGCCCATGTGTTCCCAGAGCCTTGTCCAGAAGTTTAGGACATATGCCACACCTGACTTCTTGTGGGATTTACACTCACCCTTCCACTCATCTCAAATCAGATCTAGAGATCCCCTCACCTTTTGTCCATACAGAAACTCAAAGGGTGAAAACCCTGTGGATTCCTAGGGAACCTCTCTGTAAGCAAACAACAGATGGGGCAAATATTTGTCCCACTCACTCTTGAACTGGTCTGCAAATGCCTGTAGAATCATTTTGAGTGTAGAGTTTAACCTCTCAACAAGACCATTAGTCTGGGAATGGTAGGAGGTGGTATTTAGGTGTTTCACCCCACAGTACTTCCACAAACAAGCCACAAGGTCTGACATAAAATTGGCACCTCTGCCAGTCAGTATTTCTTTTGATAAACCTACCCTGCTGAAAATAAAAAAGCATTTGCCACCTTTTCAGCCTACATGGAGGACAGAGCCACTGCCTCATGGTATCTGGCAGCATAATCTACTACCACTAGGATATACTTTTTCGCTGTAGAACTTGGGGTACTCAGAGACCCCATGATATCCATAGCTACCCTCTGAAATGGCTCTTCAATCACAGGCTAAGGCATCAAAGGAGCTTTCACCTTGACTCCTGTCTTATCTACCTTTTGGTACTGCTCACATCTCCTGCAGTACCCTGTTACATCTCTGAAAATCTCAGGCCAATAGAAGTTCTGCATAATATGTCTCTTTGTACATTTTATGCCCATATGACTTGCAAAGGGAATATCATGGGCTATGGCTAGAAGTGCCAGACAGTAGGTTCTGGGCACTACCAGCTTCTGTATTCTCTCACCCTCTAGCCATCCCTCAGGGGTCCACTCTCTATACAGTAATCCTTTGTCCCAGTGTACAGATTCCCCCTTCCCTTGAGAATCAGGTGTCTGACTAGCTACCTCCCTCAGGCCTTATAATGTAGGGTCTGAGAGCTAAGCCTGTCTCAACTTTCTCTTTGTAACCTTTCCCAGCTCCCCTTCCACAGGAAGTGTGGTATTCTCTGACAGCAGTACCTCACTGTCAGCCTGGGTACTACTACTCACCTCTGCCCTTGCAGTCACTCTGTGCAAGGGAACATCAGTACCCACAAGCAGCTGTGGCTCAACTTCAGTCTCACTGCTACAGGGTATCCCCCTCCATGAAGTAACCACCTCACCAGCCCTGGCTGCAAGTGTGCAGTCTGTCTGGGTCTCCCACAGGCTACCAGACCCACATGCTTGACTCCAAGCCTGACTGAGTGGAACTGCATGCACACATGGTAGAGCATTATCAAAATCATTCCCTATCAGGACATCTGCAAGAATATCCTCATACACAGCTACTTGTTAGCTTCCTTTTCCACCCTCCCAGTCAACATGAACCTTAGCCAAAGGTATCTGGAATGGGGTCCTTCCTAAAGCTCTGACTGGAGTAGACTGCCCAAGTAGCGCTCCTCTGTAACCATTGCAAGCTTCACAGTGATTAGGTCAGAAGCTGTGCCTCTCTTAGCTATGACCTCTTTCCCATTCACTAAGATAGTATATAACCTCTTGTGGTAGTTTGGTATCCTTTTTGTCTCAAGACAACCTTTTTCTTCTTCTTCTTTCAGCTGCTCCCATTAGGGGTCACCACAGTGGATCATCTGTTTCCATTTCTTCCTGTCCTCTGCATCTTGCTCTGTCACACCAACCACCTGCATGTCCTCTCTCATCACATCCATAAACCTTATCTTAGGCCTTCCTCTTTTCCTGTTAACTGGCAGCTTCATCCTTAGCATCTTTTTCCCAATATACTCTGCATCCCTCCTCAGCACGCGTCCAAACCAACGTAATCTTGCCTCTCTGGCTTTGTCCCAAACCTTGCAACCTGGGCTGACCTTCTAATACACTTATTCCTACTCCTGTCCACCCTTGTTACACCCAGTGCAAATCTTAACATCTTTTACTCTGCCACGTCCAGCTCTGACTCCTGCCTTTTTGTCAATACCACTGTCTCCAACCCATATAACATAGCTGGTCTCACTACCCTCTTGTAGACCTTCCCTTTCACTCTTACTGGTAGTCTGTCACAAATCATTCCTGACACTCTTCTCCACCCACTCCATCCTGCCTGTACTCTCTTCTTCACCTCTCTTCCACACTCACCATTACTCTGAACTGTTGATCCCAAGTATTTAAACTCATCCACCTTCGCCACTTCTACTCCCTGTATCCTCACCATTCCTCTATCCTCCCTCTTATTCACACACATATATTCTGCCTTAGTCCTACTGACCTTCATTCCTCTTCTCTCTACAGCATATCAACCTACTGTTGGCATTTTGTCATTCCCACTTACTGGCTCTATCACCTTTTGCTCCCCACCTTGCCTCCATGGACATCTATATGCTACATGGCCCCACTGGTTGCATTTAAAACATTTAACCCTTGGTCCTGGATGTGTACCTGGACTAGTGGCTTCCTCTGCTACTGGCGGACTCTGTTAGGACAGTCTGGGCTGCCCACCCTGGGTTCCCTTAGACTCATGAGCAGCACTGGTTGTCCCTTCCTGTGCAGTGATGCCCTGCTTGCTAGGTATAGGTCTCCTTCTTCCCCAACTCATCTACAGCAGTGCATTGTCTATCACCTAACCAGATTCTCATGTCCTCAGGTGAAGTGCTAAGGACTTGTTTCCTCACCAAAAGGTTGCCAACCCTTTAAAAGTGATGACCTGACATCCACTCACCCACCTATGAAAATAAGTGCTTAGTTCAGCAACATATTCACACACACTTTCATCTGCCTTGCATCTATGCTCACAAAACCTTCTTCTATAAGCTTCAGGTGTTAACTTAAAACATTCAAGCAAACTGTTCTTTACAACCTATAATTTAAACAATCAGTGTCAGACAGTTTAGAAAGAACAGTTACAGCTTTATCATGGAGTAAGGGGGTCAGGAACCATACCCAGAGCTCTTGGTCAACATTATACTGTTTATATACCCTCTCAAACTTATGAATGAAACTATCTAAATTATCCCCCTCTGTAAATTGTGGAAGAAATTTACTGACCTTTGTTGGTTCTGGGGTTCAGTTACTCCCTTCCCCCTTATCTCCATGACTCTGGTGAAGAGTCAGCATCTCATTGTCATGTTGCCTCTGCTTCTCCTTCTCCTCAGGTTGCAGGCATCTCAGTCTCTCTGCTGCGTCTATTTCCAAATGCTTAGCCTCCAACTCAAGTCTCTTTAACTCCAGATGGATTTTTAAGTCCTCTGTGAAAAGACTGAGCTGCCCATTTTCTGATAGTTGTACTTCTCCACGGCCAGTCTGACTGTCTTCCTGGTTGCTATTCTCTGATGCAGCTGTGAAAAAAGCTGCAATCATGTCTGCTTTAGTCAGCCTGGCATGCACCAGCCCTTTAGCCTGGCACATCTCAGCCAACTGGCTCCTTGTCAGCTTGCCATACTCCTCTGCTGACATACTTGCCTGCTCTCCCTGACTAACTAAGCTAACAAAAAATAAAAAATAAAATGATTGTGATATGAACTCTGAATGTTCACTGCATGGCTGATTGAGAGTACAAACACCTTCAGTGACCACAGTACATGGGCTACAGGAATCCACTATCCATACCACTACAAGCCAATTAATATGTGATGTGGCTAACTCACCACTATCAACCAATTAATATGTGATGTGGCTATCACACCACTGCCAAACAATTAATATGTGACACCCCTGCACTGGACCAGTAATCAAGGAGCCTCAAGCCTCACCACTAGCACCAGTGAGGGACGTACACCTTGGGAGGATGACAAGTATACTCACAAAGTACAGTACAATTTCCCTTAAGAGCACATATAGATCACAGTCAGTCTGAGGCTGGTTTCTCCCTCTTTCTCCAAATTCCCAATAAGACTCCCAACTGGCACACCTACTGAGTTAAGTCTTTAGCCAGAGGTTCCAAGGCATTTCCTTCCAGCACTCTCTCTGTCAAACCAGTGCTTCGTGTCCCTGCCCAAGTAGCTCACACACACACACACACACACACACACACACACACACACACACACACACACACACACACACTCTGAGATTTGATTTATACACAAGCACACACCTGGGAAAGGCTGGCACAGGTTTACTAGCTATACCCTCTTCTGCCCAGACCATAAGGTAGTTAGCACTGCCACCATATTCCTTATCAGCTACTTTAAGGCCCTTCCCTAAGGGTGACCAATCTTACAGTGTAATGTTACTATTATTCAAATGGTAAGTGTGACCAAGACTTGCAAGGCTATTTAAGACTGGCCTGTATAGTGTCACCAAATACATATGCAAGTACTTTAAGAGCTTAAATATCTCTAAACAAACCAGCCACAATTAAAAGATTTAAATATATTTAATAATAAATAATAAAAGAACAAGACAATACTCAATAACTCAACACAGTGACAACAGAGTTCAGAATCACAGGAAATATTTTAAAACAACATTACAGGACAGTCTCACATAAACACAGAAAACATCTAAACTAATCTTATTATATTCCTATCTATCTCTAAGAGAGATTAATGGAATCTAGTACTACTACTAGCAAGGCAGAAGTGCTGATGAGAGGATGTTTTCAGGTCCAAAGACAAATACAAAATACCAAATCTCTGAGAGAGTTCCCAAATTAATATCAAAACATTACTGCTGGGTCAGCTGGATGACATCACTATTTGTCACCTGCCTCCAGTTCCCAGGCTAAACAGATACCAACAGAATTTAACATTTCTCTGTGAAAATACTTATCTCTCAGAAGTTTGCCTAGAACTGGAAGTCGTAAAGCAATTAACACTTTTACATTTGAATCCTAGTAATTATTTATGTTCCCAGACAATAGGAAAATCTCTAGTTTTAGACATTGTGTCTGCTTGCTGCACTGAAACTAATTTTTTATAGCATATTATAAAACACTTTTAACTTATTTTCCTGAAGTTTTGCAAGTTAACTCTGTATGTTCCAACTTCTGCTATTAATATAGTTTATATACATTTCTGCTCTTTTCTAGTAGGGTACACTGTGGTTACACTATTTAAGCTCAGTACAGAGCATACAGTTCAACACACACTTCTGCACCAGTAGTTTAATATCCACATAACATATAGTTCTCTTACATTTGTAAAACAAGCCTATGGTTCATATTAATATTCACAAATGATATAAGATTATTTACAAAATTCCAGATAGTTGGACTGGCAGCATTTCAGTTTGTCACAGTAACTTTTATCATTTTTGAGACATATACATTTGTTTACAGCTAGGTTGTAAAACTGCATTCTCAGAAATTTAGCTCAGGTGAAGGTTGTCTAGGCAGGAACTCTTCAGGTGTGAAATAATTAAGTAGGAGTTGGGAGTAGTACAACCAGGCTTTGCTTCTGGAGAGGGATTCTTGGGTTTAATACTGCAGAACAGATATATTTTTTGCTATGCAGATAAGTGGATGCAGTATGTATATTGTTTATGAATAGGATGAACACTACGGGGATTATAATTGAATCTCATGGTACCTTTACAGATATGAGCAAGAGGGAGTACTCATTTTCCCATTTAACTGCCTGTCATCTATTTGTTATAATACTATGAAATCACTGAAAAACTGAATTTGGGAGAGCTAGTCATGAAAGTTTGAGTAACAGTTTCTGGTGGTTGACACTATTAAAAGCTTTTGATAAATCAAGGAAGAGGGTGAACACTAGGTTATCTGCATTTTTGTTTTTGGTTAATAGTGTTAATAAAGCTTAATGGGGCTGTAGCAATATTGTGTTGGGATCTGAAACCATTCTGAGTAGGGGAAAGGAGTTTATTTTGTAGGATGAAGTTGATACACATTTCCAATACTTTTGATAAAGGAAGCAGAATTGAGATGGGTCTGTGATTGCAGAGATCTGTGGAAGGTCCTCCTTTATGAAATGGGATAATAAAGGATTTTTTCCACAGGTTGGGGACATATTTTTTTTTCTAGTACAGACCCAGGATATGTAATTACATCAGCTAGAAACAACTTAATGCATTCTGAAGGGAAATGGTCAGGGGTTAGGGTGTGGGCTTTAGTTTATGAAGGAGTTTCTTGATGGGAGGGGTAAGGGTGTATTTGAATATGAAGTTAACTTGAAATGCAGTTTAGGGTAGTGATGCTGCTGAATTGATGGTGATGTTTTTTTGGCTAAGGAGGCTACTGCTTGAATAAAGTAGGCATATAATTAATTGTGTAGAAGACTCAGCATTTTATCTAAATAAAGTTCCCTATCCATCACAACTAAGACTCCACCCTTACCAGCTGTATTTATTTCAACATACTCATTAGATATTAGTTCTTCCAATACTGTTACTTGTCAGAAGTCATATTACAAAATAATTTATTGTGATTATTTTTTGTTCTGAAAGGCTTCATACATCTGACTCTCATATGGTTTTATGAGAGCTTCAAACAGTGGATGATATTTCTGAACAAATGAGCTTGCTTTAAATAGACTGGTCGACAGTTTTCAATATGGATCACAATGGTGCATTATGAGCAAAAAATCTTAAATTGATGATAACATCAGTTATTTCACTGTTAGCAGAGGGAGTAAAAGAAAGATATTTGTTCAAAACCTGTAGTTTTCAGTATTTAAAACACTGGGAGCAGTATTATAAACTAGGTTCTCTGTCCCAGTGAATTGCTACACAATTGAGCATGCATCTCCCCTGGATTCCTCCGGTCTTTCTTCTATTTCTTCTGTAACATGCATTGTCTGTGGTTTAAATTCACAACTGATTTGCAGAGGGTTGCAAAATCCACAGAAATATCTTAGAAGATGTTATCACTAACTGATGTTAAATTTTACACATTCTGAGAATTAGTATGCATGCTGTCTTCATATTGAATGTTTTCTTATTTATTTAATGGGGAACATTGTTGATGCTTCATCCATGGAAATTTTTTATTATTCTTGAAATCATTAATATTTCTCTGCAACTTCTGCTACTGAGTGGCTTTCAGGCAACATTCAAATAAAGCAATATTGTTTAACGTATAATCGTATTTTCTCTGCTTACTATCATGTACAAGACTATTTCCAATACAACAATCTAGTTGTTCAGTGTCTCTAAACAGATCTTTTCTATGGATTTGAAATATTCATTCATCAACTTCATATATCCCTCACTAAGTTGCAAATTTAATCTTTGCCATTTTTTAAGTAGGTCTGGGTGACTGTTATCATATGTAGGCATTTTCAGGATCCTCAAACCATATGGTTTTACATGAACTTCAATATATGCCTGAAAAGCCATGTACTGCCATTGCAGCCATTTATATTTTAACATTTTATCCTCAAGTACAGATACATTACTATAATAAGCCTTATTTCATGTCAGTATTCAGCTCCCATTCATTTGTTCCAACTGTATTTAAACCACCTTGTAAAGGCAACAAAGGATTACCTCTACTGCCAGCACTTGTTTAACATGATCTGTGTTACCATTTCTGCTAAACATTGAAGAAATCTTGCTCAATTCTAGGTTATTCTCCTCAGCCATGTCCCTTATATGTATATATATATATATATATATATATATATATATATATATATATATATATATATGTGTGTGTGTGTGTGTGTGTGTGTGTGTGTGTGTATATACAGAAGCAGCAACAAAGATGTATTAAAGAATGTAAAATCAGCTGCAGAAAATATAGCAAAACATCAGTCAAAAAATAAACTGCCATGTAAGAAGGGATACTTTATTGAAGAAAAAAATGCATTTTAGAGTTAAGCACAATGCTTTATCAAGTTTTTAAAAAAACTTTTGAATCAAATCACACATAAATAATTAAATGCTTCTGCTGATGTCAGGAATCTAAGAGATAAATGACATTAATGTAATTATAAATAATAAATACCTCATGAACCAGTCTAATACTTTATAAGAACCATAGGTTGTTTTTTTCTTTCTCAAAATTAGAATAAGGCATTTCGACCAAAGCCTGTAGTAGCATCCAGTCATGTAATACATTTATATTCATTTTCTTTAGTACAAGTCTTTCTGTCACCTCATGTTAAATCCTTATGTGTAACCTATAGTATCATAAACTTAAAATTATGAGAGGTGCCTTCTTCAAGAACACATCTAACTAATGCATTATATTGGTTAAGTATCCTTCTATCATATTTGTGCTGGTAAACTCTCTCTTTAAAATATCTATCTATTTTGCCCCATAGAACTTGGAACAAGTATATGTTTTAAAACTGAAAGTAATGCTTGATAGAGTGCTACAGCCTGGGGCTTTCGTTTTAGTTATCAGACACTTTGTTTGTACACATAGACAGTTTGTACACTGGAAGGGTTGTGTGGACTGATCACTGTTATGAAAGTAATGTGTGCATTATTTTTGAAACAGCACAGCCAGTTCAGTTGGGCTAATTATCTTATTTTGTGGAATTTGAATAATGTTGCATTTTACATATGTCCTGCCACCAGTGTTTTCCTGGACATACAGTGTGCATGTGGAACAATCATATTATAATTAGAAGAAATGAAACATGCTTTATAGTCTCTTGGATACCTTACTAGTCCCTTCTATAGTCCTCAGTCTTACATCTCTGAAAAAATAAATGGAATCAAAAGTTCAGTTCTGACTGTGCTGATAACACTTTTACTAAAACATGCCAAAATAACCAGTTTTAAATGTAAATAAGTAAGACTTTTCTAACCATAACCACCCAACCACAAATTACGAATACATTTTCTCTTTTCTGTCATGATCATTTTGATATTCTCATTCATTTCTGCATCCACAGGGCTTGTGGAAACAATCACCTAAAAGGGGCTAAGCTGTTTCTTTTCCTCAGCTTCGCTGTCAGATATTTCAGATAGTTCTTTCAGTTTAGTCATTTCCATGATAAGTGATAGGGTTTTGATCCCTTTTTTGGCACCTGTTTTCTGAGAACGTGCTTCAGATCTTGCAGGAGGCCAGGAAACCTATTACCAGGGAAATTGTATTTGTCCATATGGAAGAGTTTTTCTGTCTGGTGCCTCTCTCAAAATGAGGATCACTTATTTGTGCAGATTCCTATGGTTCTCTCTTATTAGTGTGGTCTGCTCCATGCTGAGTTGGCATATTCTTCAGATAAACACCTGTCAGCAGTTTCTGCCTGTCTGCCCTTAACTCATCCTCTGACCTCTAGATTTGAGGTCAAACAGTTTCTTAAAGACATCCTTCATATCAGGCCTCACAGGAAGCCTATTCTACTTTCCAGGGACCTCAGTTTTTTCCTTGAAAAACTAACTCAGGCTTGTTTTGAGTCTGCTGCTTCAGCTTCCTTACAACATTGTACTTGAAAGACTGTTCTTCTAGCCTTCACTTCAGCTAAGAGAGTATCTGAGCTTCAGGCTCTCATGGATGTTCCTTCCTTTTTAGTTTTTCACAGAGTGAAGGTGTCTCTTTGTACTAATCCTTCTTTTATGCTCAAGGTGGTCAATGAGATAGCTCTTAGTCTGTTAATTTTCCTTCCATTTTTTCCCCTCTCAGCAGTCTGCCAGTGAGAAGGTTCTTCAAACCTTGGATTTGTATAGACAACTCGGATATTATTTAGAAAAAACTATGGATATTTGGAAATCTGCGCACCTTTTTATTTCCTTTCATCCCATGTCTTTGGGTTTGGATGTTTCTAAGCAAACCATCTCATCCTGGATTTCTAAGGCCATTTCTTTTTGTTATTTTTTTCATAGTAAATGTATTTCCTCTTCTGTAAAGGTTCATTATACGTGAGCTGTTGCTTCTTCTGGTACCTTTTTCAAGGGACTGGATACCAATTCTCTCCTCAAGGCTGCTACTTCGTCTTCTGTCCATACCTTCACTATACACTATAAGTTGAATGTTATTTTTAAGGCTAGCGCTAGCTTTGCCAGGGCTATCCTGCATGGGTTTATCAAGGGCTCTTCAGTGCTTTACTCCTCCCAGATTCCTCTTGAGCTTTTGTACTCTCCTTTATGTAAGGAATACTGCAACAGTGATATGGAAGGACATAGTGCAGTTGTGTGGAATCTTGCCATAGCAGTGGATCTTCCTCTCTTCACTGTTGCAGTATTCAGTCCCTACCTCCCTCCTTCCCCTCTGCTCTGCCCTTTTCTTCTTGCTGTCTTGGCCAGAGATTCTTTTTGTTTCCTCTTTCTGGATGTACATATTCCTCCTAATCCCTAGGGACATTCTCCTCTTCCAGGGCTTTTTCCCTTCTGAAGTGCATGCATCAATACATAACCTTTATGCCTTGTGCTTTGCATGGAAAGCATACTTGTGATGTACGGTGCCCATAAATACTAAAGGCTTTGGTATACTGGCCAGACGCTGGGCTATCCTTGGCAGGAGATCCCTTATGAAGGAATGCTGCAACTGTGAAGTGACAGGACCATCTACTGTTATGGTGAGATTTTACACAACTGCACTTTCTTACTCAATTGTACTTTTTCTTTTACATAAATGTATGTTTGCTTATGTCTTATGTGATAATTCAATAAAGGTGTTAAATTCTATCCAGAGTACTTCTGAAGATTCAGAAGGAATCCACCAGGTGTGTTGTGGTGACTCCCTTGTGGCCCAGGCAACCACTGTTCCTCCTCCTTTTGGAAATGGCCAGGGGCATTTACTAAGTTTTCTCACAGACTGTATCTACTCACACAACAGCAGGCGTGTTTGACACACCCCAACCTCAATCAACCTCAACTGACTTTCATACTGGCTAGAGAGAAGAATTCGAATTAAGGATCTCTCCCTGCCCACTCTGATCACCAGAATGAACTTATTCCTTCTGTGTCTGGTAATCACTGAATAATCACAATAATCATTATCTGCAAAGGCTCTAGCAATGCCAGTTTGTAGCTCCTTTTCCTTCCTGCAAAGACTGGATCAATTTCTTTCCCTCAAAGAAAAACTTTGCAGTTTCACCGGTATACCTCTGGGTATTCTTCTTGAAGTCTCCCCTGGCTTGTAAGTTCTGTAAGGCCTTTCGATCTGAATCTCATCTTCTGAGATATCAGTCCATTTTGAGTTATGATTTTTCATAAAAGCAGCATAGTCTCTTCTCTTGGGCCTTTCAGGGACCTTAGTAAAGCAAAGATTCTCTGTTGTGAGAGCTATCTTCTAGACTGTCATTTTTTTAAGTTCTTCATTTTGCACTTCCATTTCCATTATTGTCTGTTTCACTTCTATCTTTGACTTCTGAGCTGCACATATTTCATCCACATGTCAGAAGTGTTTTTTCCCTTCTATCTGTTCCAGTTTCTTATAATGTGATGTAATAAAGTTAATGTGCTCCTTAATTTCAGTACTTCTTCATAAGTACTATAAAGTTTATCCTCCATGGATGATATGATCAGTGTTCAATTTCACATCTGCTTACCTATGATTTCTTGCCATGTGATCCTTTTGTAGGAGTCTGGATTTATTCTTGTATGTTAGAAATCTCCTTTTTCTTTGTTTTTCTTTACACTTTAGTTATCCAGAGTGGTCAAGGACTCTTAATGACCAGTGATAATTTAACACCATTTTATCACTAACCACATTGGAGAACAGTTCCAGTTCTGCTCAGCTGGTTAATGCCATACCTGAAGTATGCTAAGCTTGATTATTCTTGTTTTCAAACCATCCTGTCATGTTTGGATGTGCTGGCATTTGTGTCTTTATTATGAATCCTTGCCCATGTTCTTTTCTCACTCTGTGTGAATGACAGAACACTCCCATTGTCTCTCTACTTTGTCTTGCTGTATGTATGTATGATCCAGTGACTTGGTTTGCTATGGGCCCAATAAACTGATTTCTTCCGGAGAAGCTGTCTGCTACCCTTTAAATAGCTGGGAGGGTGGCCTAATGGTTAAGGTGTTTGCCTTACAAACACAAGGTGCAGGGTTTGAGTCTCACAAGGGATAATTGGCTAAGCTTAAATTGGCTCGCAAGGGCAGTTAGCTTAGTACTAATCTATGAACCTATGTATAGGCAGCACTTATGAACACTCCATCCTTGACTTGACTAGGAAAATAACAGCAGTATGTGTAGTTGTGCTCTAGTTGTTTCTTGACAAGCTTCCCATTACTTAGTGTATCAGACTGTGAACTGGCTAAATCCCAGTGGTTTAAGAAGTCATACAGTACTCTTACCTGATGACTTATTTGTATATCCCTTTATTCTGCGTGCTATGCCTAATAGCTTTAATCTTTCACAATCTAGTCATGTCCTGAACTTCATTTCTAGCAAGCAAACTCCTCTCTTACCTGATTTCTGCTGACACTTGGCCTCTGCTAGAGGCTGCCAGGCAGCATAGAAACCCATGCTCACTTCACAAGTGATCTCCCACACTCTTTTCAGGCTTGTTGGCTGTTGGTGAAGCACCCACCAAGAGGAGAAAACGCTGAGAGAAGAAGAGATTTTAAGTATTTTTTCTCTGTTTATTTGCTAAGTTTTTCTGCATAGCTGCCTAGTTTGAGCATTTTCTGGCTTGTTAAACTTGATTTCTGCATTAGTAACTGTATTTAGAGCACAACCAAAAGTTGTTTACTGAATTTCTTGTTTGCACTTAATTTTAAATCCTTTTTTTCTCAAAACTTGCATATTTTCTGTCCTTGACCTAGCACTCTTGTGTGGGGTCATTTACTGCACTGTTATAACTTGATATTACCTGTGAACCTCTGCTATCTCTGAAAAAACAAAAACAAAAAAAAAAATCTTGCTTTTTTCCCACTTTTCTGAGATTTAAAAAAGTTCAGTTACAGGCTTGCTGTTTCCTGAACTGTTTGTAAGTTTCTGTGAGGCCATTTTTGCTTGGGCTAAAGGAAAGTCTCTCTGTTGATCAGTGGCAGTGAATAACATTGAGCAGCTTCCCTGCCCCCGTAGGAGTGGTTACTGACTTGAAACTGTAGTTTTATTGGCCAACAGGGGTCATTTCCAAAACTCCTTCATCTTCCTCTCTTAAAACCTAGTTGCCTCGTGGTTTTGGCATCTTTTCAGGCTTGTTGGCTGCTGGTGAAGCACCCACCAAGAGGAGAAAACGCTGAGAGAAGAAGTGAGCCACATTTGAGATTTTAAGTATTTTTTCTCTGTTTATTTGCTAAGTTTTTCTGCATAGCTGCCTAGTTTGAGCATTTTCTGGCTTGTTAAACTTGATTTCTGCATTAGTAGCTGTATTTAGAGCACAACCAAAAGTTGTTTACTGAATTTCCTGTTTGCACTTAATTTTAAATTATTTTTTTCTCAAAACTTGCATATTTTTTGTCCTTGACCTAGCACTTTTGTGTGGGGTCATTTACTGCACTGTTATAACTTGATATTACCTGTGAACCTCTGCTATCTCTGAAAAAACAAAAACAAAAAAAAATCTTGCTTTTTTCCCACTTTTCTGAGATTTAAAAAAAGTTCAGTTACAGGCTTGCTGTTTCCTGAACTGTTTGTAAGTTTCTGTGAGGCCATTTTTGCTTGGGCTAAAGGAAAGTCTCTCTGTTGATCAGTGGCAGTGAATAACATTGAGCAGCTTCCCTGCCCCCAGTAGGAGTGGTTACTGACTTGAAACTGTAGTTTTATTGTCCGTTTTGGGTCTATTCCTGCTTCTTTCCAGCCCCTGCTATCAAGCATGCCTTAACGTGCTTTAGCGATTTAGCAGAGTTGCCACTAGAGCAGCATCGGGCAGCCGGTTTAACAAGGTTAAAATTTTCTGGCTCCATAAAGTCTGTTCTTCAATTTTTCCCTTAGAACTGCTCTGTTAGGAACCTAAACAGTTTACACCTTCACTAAAAAGCACAGCACTTGTTCCTAATTGCTTTTTCTTCTCAAAAAGCTCAGCACTTGTCTTAAAAGCATATCCCTTGTCTTATAAGCATTTTCTTTGCAGGTCAAGCACTCCTATATTATACAAATCCTCACTTGCAAAACCCCCCAGGAGTGCCCACTTCCCTGCTAAGCCCTCTACTTTTCTGTCGCATACCAACTCATAATTTTTTCTAGCATGTCAAAGGGTCAGATGCTGGCATCCTCTCCTGCCCAGTTGGTGAATCTGGGAATTCTGAGGCAATGTTACAATTGCCTCATGTACACGGACAACCCTCTCCTCCTCCCACATAACACTAACACTTGCGAGAGATGCAGCTATTTAGCCAAACTGGAGGCTGAGCTCTCTCAACTCAGGACTGGCAAGACCAGGCAGGAGGAGAAGGCAACTACACACACCACAATAAAAGTCTCACATAACTCAACCACACCACTGAATCAAACACATAAACACACTAAGACATACTCGAGGCTCTGAGTAAAAATTTACCTAAACAGCAAAGGCCTCCAAAGCAGACACCCAAGCAACTGCAAACTCAAGACACCACACAAACAACACATAAAAAACAAAATCAGTGTGCAAAGCAGTCACTGCCCTTAAGGCCAAATACAACACCAAACATACTTGTCATAGGTGACTCCATAGTGAGACACACTGACGTCCCACTCACCAGGCTGAACAAGGAGAAGGTCACGGTAAGCTGCCTATCAGGCGCTAGAATCTGCCACATAACACAAGCACTCAGGTCACTCCACGGCAAGTACAAGTATGACACAGTCATTGTCCATGCTGGTGTGAACGACCTGAGACGTACCTCCCTGGACTACATGAAGAGAGACATAGAGGAGCTCTCTGATTATGTAGCCCAGGCAGGTATGACCCTGACCATGAGCAGTATCCTTCCTTCACCACGAATGATGCCACAATATAGTGACAAGATGATCAGCTTTAACAATTGGCTTAATTTCTGGTGTCATTCAAAGGGGATCCAGTGTCTGTCTGCTTGGGATGACATGCTTGACAAACCACACTGCTTCGCAAGGGACGGCTTGCACCTGTCACCCCTGGGATTCCGGATATTGGCTAAGGCTCTTGCCACCCCCATAGTGCCTTTTTTAGGCAAGGCTCAAATTCTAAACCTACCACCTAGAAAACAAAACGGGAAGAAACTAAGGGTAATGCTGCTCAATGCCAGAAGTCTAAATCTCAAAATGCACACACTCGAGGCCCTTCTCAGTATGGAGAACATCGATGTCTGTGCTGTGACTGAAACCTGGTTCAAGGCTCCTGAGAGCACCCCGGCACTATCAGGTTTTACCTCATATCATGCGTTCCGGCCCCAAACCCGGACCATACCACAAAAGGAGGGAGTGTATCCATATTCATCAAGGATACCCACACCTCCAGGTTGGTGGCTACGCACGAAGCATCGGAAACCATCCAGGTGCAATTAACCATAGGCAAAACTGCTCTACAATTTGTAGCATGCTACAGGCCATCCTCTCAAACTCAGGAAACCCACACAGCCTTCCTGAACACTGGAGGCTTATAAATGTATCACCAAACACCATCATATTGGGTGACTTCAACTACCCAAATATAGACTGGGAACATTACTCAAGCCCCAACTTTCTAGCCCAAAGGTTCCTGGAGTTCATAAATTCAAATGCCATGGAACAACTAGTCACCGTCCCCACAAGAGGAGAAAATATACTAGATCTCATCATCACAAACATGGGGACAAAATGCTCCACACCGGAAGTATATCCCCCTCTTTGGTGAGATCAGATCATAAACTAATCTCACTAGAAGTCCACATCCCGCCCCCACACCCAAACAAAAAAGACCACAGTGAAGAACTTCTCTAAAGCAAACTTCACACTACTCAAGACAGGTGTGGTATCCTTCAAGGCCCCGAGCCAATGGAAACCACAACCCAAGCTGCGAAGCCCTTACAAATGCCTTCTATGAACACCTTCAGGACTGCATGGATCAGGCAATCCCAAATAAAACCAAGACTCTTTCCACCAAGGGCAAACGTACAGTCTGGTGGACCCCAGCCATAAACAAACTTTACAATAAGAGGAGAAAGCTATTACATGATAGAGCAAAATCCCAAAAAGGGAAGGCATCTTTGATCAGTACTAGCAAGAAACTACAATCCCTCATAAAATCATCCAAGGCCAACTTTGAGAAAAAAATTGCCATAGATTCAAAAGACAATCATAAGGCCTTCTTCAGCTATGTCAGAAACCTGGGTGGAAACTCCCAGATATGCTCAGAATTAGTCCAAAATTATACAAAAATCACTGAACCCACAGACATTGCCAACATACTGGCAGACAGGTTCAGCACAAACTTCACCACCCTCTCCCCCCCAAAAGGACAGATAACTATCCCAACAGAGTGTAGCCTCCCAGACATCTCAAATGCGCAGGTGAAAGCTGCTCTCTCTAAAGCTAAAAACACAGCATCAATGGGACCGAATGGTGTCCCCAGCTGTGTGCTACATGAACTCAATGAAGAACTAAACCCGCACATAAGGCAGCTGTTTAATCTTAGCCTTACCACAGGATATGTGCCCAAGGAGTGGCGTACGGCAACTGTGGTCCCACTCCACAAAGGCGGTGCCTCTACGGACCCTGGTAATTACCGCCCCATAAGCTTAACAAGCCTGGTCTGCAAAGCTATGTAGAGGATCATAATGGAACTCATAAACAAGGACATAGGGGACTTGCAGACCTTGGACCCAACCCAGTTTGGCTTTGTCAAGGGCAGATCTTGCCATTTGAACTTGGTTGACTTCTTCGAAACAGTTACCAAGGCCATTGATGAGGGAAAGGCAGTCCATACAGCCTACCTTGACCTTGCAAAAGCTTTCAACACAATACCCCACTCGGGTATCATAGAGAAACTTACCAGCTTAAATGTAAACCCATATGTCACAAGATGGGTTGCAAACTGGCTAAAGGACAGAACCCACAGGGTTAGAGTTGCTGGAGCCATGTCAGACTCCAAGCCGGTTACAAGTGGTGTCCCACAGGGCTCAGTCCTGGGCCCTATTGTTCGGCATCTACTTCTCAGAAGTACAGGCAAACATAGGAGGACTATGGATGACAAAGTTTGCGGATGACTGCAAACTGGGTGCCATAGTGGATAGTACATCGGACACAGACATCCTTCAGAGGGGTCTCACGGAAACTGATAGCTGGTGCCAGAGCCATGGCCTGAAGTTAAACGCAAAAAAGTGTATAGTCATACCCTTTGGGAAAAACAAGGTAACCCCAAGCTACCATATAGGTGGCAACCCACTAAGCACAGAAGAGGTTATCAGGGACCTGGGTACCCAGGTTGACAGTGGCCTCTCGTTTGACATTCACGTTGCTAAAGTGGTTCGAAAGACCTTCTACATTACCCATCTGATCATGAAGGGATTCACATCCAGATCAAGTGAGGTCATTGTTCCCCTGTACTCTTCACTTATCAGACCAATGATCGAGTACAATGCCCCATTCGGGATGTATCTCACCTGACACCTGCAGCAATTGGAGAGACCCCAAAAGTTCCTCACCAAAAGGATAAAGGGACTCCAAAACCTGTCATATACTGCCAGACTGAAGAAACTCCAACTCTATTCAGTTGCATACCGTCTGCTCAGAGGTGACCTGTGCCTGACATACAAGGCCATGACCAACCCAGAATTAATGGACATGCTCCACCTCAAAAAATCCAAATCCACCAGAACCACTAGAGCAAGTGACTTAAACCTTAGCACAGATATAAATAGGACGTGCTGGAGGGATAGATTTATCACCCAGAGACTCCCCATGCTGTGGAATAACATCCCGGTCCATGTGAGGCAGAGCACCTCGCTGGCTCTATTCAAGAGAAATCTTGACCGGTGGATGGGAGATCATAGGTTTACCCCGGGAATCATCTCTGTGTCACTGCTGGACAGAGGCACAACAAACTAATGGGCACATTATTTCTAACATAAGGGGTGGCGTAAGCCACAACTTTGGGCTAGGCTTATAAATGCCTTAGGGCAGATAGCCTAGTATAAACCTATGAACCTATGAACCTATGAACTCCTCACCCCTACCTTTCACTGCTGGCCCACCAGCATTTTAGATAATAATTAAACCTTGTTTACATGAAGCACATATAAAAAGTTGAGAATTCACTGTGAGCCACTGGGTTAGTTTCCTTTTAGCTTGTACTTAACCTCCATTTCATATGCCAACTTTAACTTTTTACTGCCTGACCCCTTATTAAATAAATAGATAATTACCAGTCACTCAATCTTAAAAAAAATATTTCTTTGAATATACTGCCTGGATGATCTTCACCAACTGTAACTACCTTGTTGTACTTAGAAACTTAGCATACAGTTTCAGCATATATCTTAAGTTAAATGTCAACTTAAACTCTGTAAATAGGAGCAGGCCAGGACTGTTCAGCTGTATCAGCATAAGATAAAATACATCAGCATCAGATAAAAGGCATGAACAAATGAGTTTCAATAAGGCAGGAAGCCAAAAAACAAGTCCACGTAAAGACTAAAATCCAAATGTTTATTGCAGATAGTGGCAAGCGCTTTCACCCATGTAGGTTTCTTCAAGCCAAAAAGCACTCATAAAACAGAGCTAATTTATACACACATTAATCACAATTATTGCAATATATCCTGCTACATTGTTACTCAAAGTATCAGCACATCTCGGTGTTGAAAAACACAACCTCTTACCTAACATCTATATCAACATGTGCACCATAAAAAAATTCATGTTTAAGAAATCTATTTATAAAACTAGTACTGATAAAACTAGTAAGACAAACAACAAAAAACTCTACTAAAAATCATTCTCTTCTAACATTATTAAAAATCACTTGGCATTTATAATGGACAATCAAAACCTTATTACAAAAAATGTATATATATATAGAAGCATATATAAAATAAGCAATATGTTGATTCAAAAAGTGCAATCCACAAAACGCATAAAAAAAAAACATTTAAAACTTTACTACTAGCTTCCTGCTTTTCAGGGCTGGTTTAACAGAGATTTTGTCATTCAAACCAGGCTCCTGCTCCGCCCGTAACCTAATGATCCACTTGACTTCTGTTCTCTCAGTGTAATTCCTTGTACCCCCCCCCCCCAATACTAGTGGTGTTAACTTGCAGCACTTGGAACCTTAAGGAATGTTGTGAGTCAGTTCCGTGAACATGCTTCGAAAGAGCATTCTTATTAGGAATTACACTGAGAAAACAGAAGCCAAGTGGATCGTTAGGTTACGGGCGGAGCAGGAGATTGGTTTGAATGACAAAATCTCTGTTAAACCAGCCCTGAAAAGCAGGAAGCTAGCAGTAAAGTTTTAAATGTTTTTTTTTTTTATGCTTTTTGTGGATTGCACTTTTTGAATCAACATATTGCAACATACTGTTCAATTAAGTAGTTATCTAGTAGCTGTATACATATACATGTGAAATATGACCCAGGTTGTGCCCACATGTGACATGTCAACCCCTAGATGAATGGGTTATGGCCCATGCACATGCACTGCACCCCCCCCCCCCCCATAGCCTCACTATGACAAGCCTGCTGAGGTCATCCACTGTGAAATACACCTTTGGGAGAGTTGTATCCCAGTAATCTCAATGGAGTGTCCCATAACTGCGTACTGCTGTAGTGTGATAAACTAGTTCGGTAGGAGTTCTAACCCCAGCCCTGGCAAGTGTGTGTGTGTGTGTGTGTGTGTGTGTCTGCCTGCCCCTGTCTGTGTAGACAGCAATACTTTTTAGGGTGGTCACACTCCCTACAATTGAAATGCTCTACTTTGGCAAGGCCACTAATGTCATCCACCCAGAAGTACATCTCTAGGAAAGCTGTATTCCAGTAATCTCCGTAGCACCTGCCGTAACTGTGTACTGCTGTAGTGTGATAGAATAGTTAGGTAGGAGTTCTAACCCCAGCCTTGGCAACTGTGTGTGTGTCTGTTTGACCCTGTGTAGAAAGCAATGCTTTTTAGGGTAGTCACACCCCCTACAATTTAAATGCACTACTTTGGTAAGGCTGCTGATGTCATCCACCTAGAAATACACCTCTGGGGAGGCTTTAAGTATTGTTGTAGTGTGATAAATTAGGTAGATGTTTTAATCCCAGACTTGGCAAGTGGGTCGGTGTTAGTGTATGTGTGTCTGTCTGGCCCTGTCTGTGTAAAGAGCAATGCTTTTTAGGGTAGTCACACTCCATGCAATTCGTATGCTCTACTTTGGCAAGGCTGCTGATGTCATCCACCTAGAAATACACCTCTGGGAAGGATGTAGCCCAGTAATCTCAGTAGCGCGTGCCATAACTGTATACTGCTATAGTGTGACATAGACCTCTGTTAAGAGTTCCATACCCACACATGTCAGTTGTGGATATATTGTGTGTGTTTCAATGTCTGTGTAGGGAGCAATGCATTTTAGGCTAGTCACACTCAGTACATGTCAAATGCCCTACTTTGGCAATCCTGCCAATGTCATTCATTGTGAAATACACCTCTGTGGAATGAGTTCTCCAGTAATCCCCGTGGTGGGTCCTATAACAGCTCCATGCTGTAGTATGATATAGACCTCTGTTAGGGGTTCTGTACAAACACATGTTGGATGTGGATGTTTTGTGTGTGTTTCTATGTCTGTGTAGGGAGCAATGTATTTTAGGTTAGTCACACTCAGTACATATCAAATGCCTTACTTTGGCAATCCTGCTAATGTCATTCATTGTGAAATACACCTTTGGGGAAGAAGTTCTCCAGTAATCCCTGTGGTGCGTCCTATAAAAGCTCCATACTGTAGTGTGATATAGACCTCTGTTAGGGGTTCTATACCCACACATGTTGGTTGTGGATGTTTTGTGTGTGTTGCAATGTCTGTGTACAGAGCAATGGCTAGTCACACTCACTACATTTCAAATGGCCTACTTTGGCAATCCTGCTGATGTCAGCCAATGGTGATATACACCTTTGGGGAAGGAGTACTCCAGTAATCTCCATGGCATGTACTATAACTGCATAGTGCTGTAGTGTCATAAACCAGTTAGGAAGGGGTTCTACTCCCAGACATGACAGGTGTGTGTTTGTAGCTCATATCCTGTGTGGAGGTGGGTGTAAGCGTGTGACACCTGGGCCCAATGTGGAGTGGGTTTTGTAAATTTCTTATATGGTGGCCCTAGTATATATCACAATATCCACTGTACAGGGATAACAGATGTGGAATAGCCAAGAGGCTGGGGCGCAAATCCATACCTATACATGTGACATCAAGGGCAGGCAATCACAGTTAGCAACCCCAGTATTACCCAGAGCACACACTCAACCCATGTCACACACACACACACACACACACACACACACACACACACACACACATTCCAATGTAACAGCCAATATTTGTGTAGTACACTGCATATTAGCGACTGATAGTAACTATGGAGTGAATGCAGTAGCCTACAGAGGGTGTGGCACCCTGTCCATCTGTCCAATAGGCACATACATGCAGACAGTGCACCTTCCCCATGTTCTCCACTGGACACCTGCATTGCCTGTGGTGCCATCACATGTGACCCACAAAGGACATACCATGCCTAAAAACATGCCCTGTATGGACAGATGTCACTGATACCAGGGAATGTCATTAGCATGCTATCAATGTAAGTGCAGGGGTAACCTGCTGTCCATTACCAGTTCCTGCCACAGGTGGCCAAGACTGGCACATGTGATGATAATCTGTGTACACAACTTGGGCCTGACACCCCAGGTACAGTTCCACATGTCACTGTACATGTATGTGGGAGGTGTGCACATCCCAGACACTGTCCATGTCATGGACTATAGAACACATACATGGCAAGCGTTGCACAGCATTGGCCACATGCAATAGTCACCCAGGTGACTGGATGGTGAATACAATACACATCTGTGTGGGCAAATGCAGAAACCACAGCCCTGAGCCACAATGCAGACCACTGTCATGTGGCCTGATGCCAAGGTATACCCATCACCTAGCCTTGTATAGCCGCCTGGCACAGTCGGCCACCACATACCCGTGCAGGCATGTACTCATGCATGTCAGAACTGGCACGCTGTGTGTTTGTGTGTGTGTGTTGTATGAGGCGTATGATGCCAGACACCTCCCCATACATTTTGCCCATATAACCTCCGTATGACACGTGCGGAGCATGCGATACCTGCACAGTAATGTGCTATGGCAATCCCACCAGTGATGAGCTGTATCCCTGGCCCTGCCAAGTGTGTCAATGTGTGTGCATCCCTGTTTGAGTGTGGCTGTGTTGACGCTGCCACCTGTTCATGCAGGCAGGCATGTGTACTTCACCTACTGTATAGCTACCATATCCCTGTTGCAGATGTCACTCACCATCACATATATGTTCTGAGGACTCCACAACCGGTAACCCATGTGGCGTATCCAATAACTGCATAGGACTGTGATAGCACTAATAGTTGTCAGGGGTTTGATACCCTGTGCTGGTAGGTGTGTAACACAAACATGCTCAGGTTTTACTCTCCCACCCCTCCCTGACTTGTCAATGCCTCTGTCTGCCTCTCTCACTCCCTCACTGGTGGATGTGGAGAACTACACCTGCTTTTTTTAGGCAGCAGCATGTGCATTTTGAGTGATGCTCATGATCAGCTGATGGCCTCTGCATGAATTGCAGCCCTCCCCTAGCTGATTGCATGTGGAACAGCAGTGGTAACATTCCCATAGCCAATTGCATGGAAACACACTCCGATATCTAGGAACATCATGTCGGTGTTGGCCCTTTTCATTCACTGTGAGAAGGAACTGGATCTGTTGTTTGGTAAACAGCATCTCAGATGGATTGGGGATTTACCTCTAACAACATACATTGTGGAAACAGGGCAACACACAGGAGGGGGATGTGCCTTAACTGACTACAGACTGTAAGTGCTGCTATACTGCATTTGGAGTAATGTTAGTTTAACAGTGTGTGTGAGGATATGGCTGTCCTACATGTTTTAACACCTGCCATGTCAGTTCTATGTTTATGAGGACTCCTCATCTGTAGGGTCATCTGCAGACTGGGCAGTGTGTTCTGCCTTTGGTGTCATGTGTTACCCACAGAGCATCTATCTGTGAACTGCAGAAGGTAGTGTGAGGTTTGCAGTCTGTAGATGGTGAAAGCCGTGATAGTTACTGACCTCATATCCATTATAGGACATATATTGCACCAAACCCTGTTACAACAGTAAATGTATGAGGTTATCGCAGCAACATGTCAATACTGGCCCTGTGTATGTGCTTCCAGCCACAACTCTGTCGACCTTTGTACATATGTCATGCATTAAGAGGTGCATATGTGCTGTACACCAACATTAGTGTCATCATATCTGATAACAAGCCAGTGAGATATCAGACTGCTACACATGTTATGTACAGTAGGGGTCATATTTGATGACATAACCTGGACATTCTGTGGTTGTTTGTACAGTACTGAGGTCTGTATACTAATGGTGAATGCTGACAGTGTGTGTATTGTTAACATGTACCTTGGCCTATGTACAGACTGTGGTAGATGTCGACGTCCTAAGTCCCATCCTATCTGATGTTACATGCTGCTCCACTGTATGTTACCATATTGGCTTACATGTTTGTAGGGCCATACACACACATGTCCCATACCACAGACAGACAGCAGACCACTCTGTGTATAGGCCTAGTATATGTACGGGTAGAGTGTGTGTGGTACATATGAGGATGGTGTTGAGCAGATAGTCCATATACTGTAATATTATGCTAGCTTACCATATGTGGCAGTGTTCACATTGTGGTTATGCACTTTCACACAAGTGTATCTTAACCTGTGCTGTGACATGCCTGTAGAGCCTGCTATATATGCAGGTACATGTGCATTCTCCCATAGGAGATGTAGGCCAGTGTTGAGCCAGTCTGCCTGTAGCCTGCAAAATGCTTTGTTACATGCCTAGCAGCTTAGCGTACTTACCCAGTGAGGTGTCATGTCCAGATACTTTCCAGTTGTACTGCTGCCAGGCCTCCCTAAACAGTCATGTATGTCAGACAGAGCGGTGGGATGCTGTACAGATGTATGCCAATATCTAGTGGGTAGTACATGGCCACGGCACCTCTGTGCCATCAGTTATTATGTGTCAGGATAGACAGAGGTGTGTGAATGCATATCCTATGCAGAGCAGTTGAAAGGTGTGTTATGGACTAAGATATATTTCTTCCACTCATCACCTGTAATATCTCTAGCTAATCATTCACCACATGCTATTTTTAGTTGTATACTGTAATTTCTTCTCAAATTCAACATTAATTTATAAATTCTATTTACAGATTTGTTTCCATTCTACTATTTTAATTCTGACTTCATTTATAAAATCTATTTGTGGTTTAGGAAATGTACTATCCAGCCTAAGCAGATCTTCCATCATCTCTAATATTAGTTCTGTGTATGCAAGTTGATCTGAAGTCAATAACCCAAATGTTTGTCACACTTCATCTTATTTTATAACTACATTAGCCTTTACAACCTCATCCCAAAGTGTTGGTTCATTATGCTTTCTTTTCTAAATACTCATCATAAAATCTTTTGTATCTTTTATATTACTATATATATAGTATGGTGTATAGGCATTATTTGATTTTTCCAAAGTCTTACTTCCTTTAAAGAATAGATATGCTTAATAATACTGTATACACTGTAGTTGTGTATAATAATGTTGTATATAGTAGGTATAATTTTCCTTATATTTCTTCCCTTAATCTGTCCAAATGACCACTTACAGTCTTATGTTTGCCTCATCAGGGACTATGCCTACCATGTCCTTACATTGAATATATACTCCGGATACTGTCAGCTATATTAACCTGAGCTGTGTGGTCTTGTAGAATGCCTCCAAAGCTGGTAGTCTCAAATCACTATGTTCATTTGTCAATCTTAATTTTCTCCATTGTGCGTTTTCTCTTTTATTACCCCCCAAAAGAACTACTTAATCTCCCTTTCCAGATTTTTCTATATCTGATCCCTCATTTGATATATATAGGCTTGATCAACATAAAGAATAAATGGGACCAAGACATCTTAATCACTTCTTATTGTCAATGTCCACAAATAATAATTTTTTTTTA